>NW_015389000.1:47858-74631 GCF_001527695.2 Protobothrops mucrosquamatus
GGAAGTTTTTAAGAAGAGACTGGACAGCCATTTGTCCGAAATGGTATAGGGTTTCCTGCCTGAGCAGGGGGTTGGACTAGATGACCTTCAAGGTCCCTTCCAACTTTACTACTACTATTATTATTATTATTATTATTATTATTATTATTATTATTATTATTATTATTATTATTATTATTATTATTATTATTATTATTATACTTGCAAAAATTACAGATGAAAATTGGAGCTGCAGCAGAAACCTTGAAATGGAGTGAACCATTTGTAAAGAGAAACTAGCAGGCGGTAGCAAGAAGTCCTTTGCAAAGCATAGAAGAAAGAAGCTCAGGTTTTGCAACGTGGCACTTTGCATATGCATACCATCACATTTTTGCCTGGTTAGAAACAGCCCTTCATCTGTTTATAGTTGTGCAATTTATAGTAAAATATCTTATTGCATCTTGTGAGAGGGCCAAGTTCTAGAGAGAGGATTTTTGCAAGGATCCAGTGGCAATCCCCTGACATTATGGAATTCAAACTGAACTGTTGGATATGCATCTGTTCCTAGCCACAAACATGATAAAATAACAAAACATGGATTTTGCATTGCACGAATGGATTTACACTGCATCACCACAATACCACATTTTGCCACTTGCCCTCCCCTGTCCCTCATTTTGTCATCTCTCCTTGGCTCCTATGGATATGCAGTGCGGTGCATTGTGGGCTTTATGGTAAGCATCTCTTTTATTTTTCTGTGGTTATGAGGAAGAAATTTCATCCCATATTTGTAGGATATCAGTTTGTAGGGAATCTATAGATTTCCATCTCCTCCCCCCCCCCCATTCCCCTTGCTTTCTTAAAGTAAGTGGTTGTATAAAGTGTACTTCTATATGAGGTTTTTATAATGAAATTGATCTGTAGAGTTTGACAGGGAGGGTAGATAATGCCTTTCCCCCCATCTATTTTTCAGAAAAATCCATTAGGGCAAATGATAGAACAACTGGCAAGAATCTTTTACTGCTGCAGTCGGACCATTCTGAATCATCTGCCATCTTCTAAAAGCATCTCAGGAAGTTTTGTCAATGGGTATGAGAGCTACATGCCAGTCCTAATAACTTGAAAATAATACAAAAAATAAATATTTCAGTCCATTCTTGAAGTTAAGTGGCTATCTCCAACCCCCAGAATGTGGAGAAATATATTTCTTCTCAATTTTTTTTTTCTTGTCAGGGGAAGAATTCCTTTCACTCCAGCCAACAAAAAAATGATGATAAATGAAAAAAAACAACAACACCTAGCCTTAGTTTCAGCCACATCAGCTCAGGGAACCAATCAATATCTGAAAAATAAGAAACAGTGCAGTTCTGTTTGGGATAATCCAAAGAGATACATCAAGAAGGCAGCTTAGGTAAAGGAGGAAGTGAGAATGAAAACAAGCTGAAATGAAGGAACTTGTAATAATAGCAGAAGTGATGGAGAAAAGAGCAAGGAAAATCAAGAATCGGTCAGTATCAGGTAAAACTGAATTCCATGCTTTTTGGTTGAAGAATCTGACAGGTCTGCAACCACTCATTACCAACCAGTTCAACAACATAATGCAATGAGGTGAAA
The DNA here is from genome assembly GCF_001527695.2 of Protobothrops mucrosquamatus. Taxonomy (NCBI): domain Eukaryota; kingdom Metazoa; phylum Chordata; class Lepidosauria; order Squamata; family Viperidae; genus Protobothrops; species Protobothrops mucrosquamatus. The sequence continues at coordinate 49,452 of NW_015389000.1, forward strand.
TTGAAGATTGGTTAACATATGGCAAAAATCTACCAGATAATGGAAGTTCAGCAAAAGGGGCAGCATCAAGCAACTACAGCCCAATTACCTGTTTACCAACAACTTTCAAATTGCTAACTGATGTAGTATCTGGTGCAGTCCAGCAACATCTATTTAAAAACAAGCTCTTTCTACCTGAGCAAAAAGGAAACAGCAGAAGAACAAAAGATCAGTTCCTAATTGATGAGATCATTTTGGAAAGCTGCAAGAAAAGGAAGACCAACTTGAATGTAGCGTGGATTGATTATAAGAAGGCATTTTATTCCCTGCCACATGATTGGATAATTAAGTGCCTAGAAAAACAGGAGTTGGTAGAAACACCAGACGCTTTGTGCAAAGATCAATGGTACAAAGGAAGACACAGTTGCTGGTCAGTGGTAATATACTGGGAGAGATTAGTATCAAGGGAGGAATTTTTCAAGGAGACTCACTACCGTCACAACTGTTTGTTATTGCACTAATTCCTTTGTTAACAATACTGAACAAGTCAGGCCATGGCTATCAAACATCAAAAACAGCTGCCAGGCTATCACACCATTAGATGGATGATATGAAGCTGTATGGAAAACATCCAAGATATTGCAATGGAATTTGGACTGAACAAATGTACCACCCTTACCTTCAATAGGGAAAAATAAGGGAAAACTAAAGGAATCAAAGTGCCTGATGGAAATAACATGAAGAGTCTGGATGAAGATCTCTATAAATACCCGGGCTGGCAACACATGCACTGAAGTCAAGAAGAAGGTTAGAAGTGAATACATCATGAAAGTGAAGAAGATCTTAAAGTGTAAAGTCAATGGCAGAAATACCACTAAGGCAATTAACACTTGGGCAATTCCAATCATTAAGTACTCAGCTGGAATAGTGGACTGGACTCAAGCAGAGCTCAAAGCTCTGGATTGAAAGATAAAGATAATGAATCATGCCCTTTATCCATGCAGTAAAGTTTACACATTCTATTTACCAAGGAAAACAGGTGGGTATGCAAGTATACCAGGCAGTTGAAGAAGAAAAAAGGGCACCTGGAGAATATCTGAAGGATAGTGAAAAAGATGCACCGAAGCTAGAATACAATGAAGGTTAACTGAGTTCTGGAGTGTCAGGCCCAAAGAACCAAGAACATGTGGAGTTACTTCTGAGTAGTTCCCCTATTGTTGTTCCCCTTCAGACAGAAAGAATCTTGCCAGACTAAAACAATTATCTGCAATAACTATAGATATACAGTATTTTGTAAATTGCTAGAGAAGGTCCAACCTTGCTCTCTTCCTGTCCACCCAATATTCTAAGTTCTGCAGTTTTTTTGACCTTTGTAAAGGGTCTCTCTCTCCTGTGACTCCAGGCTACATTCTACTACATTGAGAGACCAAACTGCCCTACAAGAACGATCAAATGAGGAATAGATAAGAGACTTGGCAAAGCAAAGTATTACATGGCCAGTGAATTAAAAAATAGGCCTAGAAGTATGGCAATGACTAAGAGCAGAAAAGAAAGAAAAAGACAGGGGCTAATTCTGGCTTCACAAGAGCAAGCCTTAAAAACAAATGCATACAAAACCAGAATTGAGAAGACAGCAACAGACCACAGATGCTGCCTCTTCAAAGAAGCTGAAAAAACAGTGGACCACTTAGCTGCTGCAAGAACATTGCACAGACTGACTACATACAGAGGCATGACAAAATGGCAATGTGGTGTATTGGAATGTCTACAAGAAATATAATTTGCCTGCAAGCAAAAACTGAGACCCCGAAATAGACAATTAGAAAATGAAGATGCTAAACTGCTCTGGGACTTTAGAATTCAAACACACAAGCACCCCAGACATCTGGATAGTGAATGTGACAGTCACTGGAGACAGCATAGAAGAGAAAACCACAAAATAAAAACATTTGCAAATAGAAGCAAAATAACTCTGGCAAAAGAAAGCAAAAATGGCACCACTATTAATCCCAAAACCTCTGGAACACCACTTGACCACCATCAGCATTGATAAAATCACCATTAATCAATTGCAATAGGCAACTTTACTTGGAATAGCTTACATCTTGCAACAGTACCTTTCACACCATCAAGCAACAATATCTGCCTACCTCACGTTCTTGGGAAGAACTCAATAGATGGATAAAAATGCCACATCCAGTCTAAACAACTGGTTAATTATGTAGCCAACCATAATAATAATAATAACATATTAAACTTTTATACTGCCTGACTCAATTAATGTGATGTTCTTTTTCTTTGGTTTTCACTTTATAATCCTAACAGCATTATCAAGAAATTGGGCAGCTCTATAAATGTGGAAAACAAATATCAACTCCAACTTGTTATTTTTAACTTCTCTTTTTCATATTTCCAAGAATCAATCTGGCGCTATTTTTCTTAAAATTGTTTTTCATTAATATCTCTCATAATGATGTGATAATGAAGCAATTGTCCTCAGGGAAAGTAAGGAAAAATGCAGTATACTGTTTTAACAGAACTATTCAACACGCACAGTTAACAAAAGCTGTTGAAACGTCATTTCATATTCCATAGTTATGGATCACAGAAAGCAAAGCTTTTGATCACCTGACGTTGCATATGCTAACATTTGTTTTTACTATAACCTGCATTGCCTCTGGAGGAATAGAAGAATAGTCAGCATGCTTGTCTAATTCTGAGAATTTCTGATGACTGTTAAAAAAAAATATCACCCTATAGCGATATATCCATTTGTCTGGGATTAAACTCTATTGAATATGATATGGCTTACTTCTGAGTGGATATATAAAGGATTGATTTCTTAGGGTTTAATGGACTGTGCGGCTCTTCAATAAGTTGTTTTGAAGTGGTTTGAGGTGAAAATGCACTACCTGTCTGCTCTTCAAAGCAGCTGCATCATTTTGCACAACTGTCCTGGGATTCTGGAAAAAAAAATCCATTACTTTAAAAAGTCACAGACAGATGCTATTTTCCTATCAACACATATTCCAAAGCATCTATTTAGAAATGAATCCAAAATACTACACTGCCCTATTGTGCACTATTCATATATTTTAGAAAGCTGGTGTTGCGGAGGTCAGTATACCCTTGGCACTGTAATTTTGTAGCCCAATTATATTCTTTTGCTACAAAGTGATTGTAGAGAGAGGGGAAAATTTGTGGTCAGTCTCCAGACCCGTGACAATCTTGTGGCATTAGCACTGGAGAGCAGAGCTGAGGAAAGCACTGAAATTCACAATAATATTAAACATGAAGCAAAGAAAATATGCTGAGATGCAAATCGTAAAAGAATATAAAATATCTGTCTCTTGATCCATTGGGAATAGTTGAAGAAAGGCAGAAGGCAAAAGGGAAGAAATTTGCCCAACTCAATGCTAAGTTTCGGAGAAGAATGAGAAGAGACAAGAATTAAATATACATAAGTAATGCAAAGAGTCGGGCACAACTTAGCAACTGAACAACAACAAAAAGTAATGCAAAGGCATTGAGGTTAATAATCAAATATGTAGGCAAGATTTTTATTGAAGAAAATAAAAAATCAAGGAAGCTGTTTCCACAAAGATGAGCAAAAGACAAGGAAAGTATCAACTGAGTTTAAAAATTGCAAAAAATATATGAAAACCCTGTCTCAAAAGTATTATATGGTGATTAGTAATAAGTCCAAAGGCTTGATGGGTAAATACTATTATGTCCTAAAGGTCATGTCCTGCTTCCCAGGGGCTGTGGCTGATGGCTATGCCCTGTGTTGGATTGGTGAGGGGTTGCTGGTTCTAATCCTATCACTCTTCTATTGTTAGCTATCAGTTTTGCTGCAAGGGATTTCAAAATATTTTGTCTTGAATGGGCTTCTGCCTGCTAGTATTTACTCATGAATGGGGCCTCAGTCTTTCTGAATGGGATTATCAAATCTGCATTTCTACGGAGCTGGTCTGCTTGCGGCTATTAAGAAAACCTGGGCCTGCTTTCCTTTTGGGGGAAATATAATATTCTGCCTTTTTGATATCCCCCAAAATATTTCCTTCTCTGAGGGAGGCTGACTTCCCATAATAGTAAATGCCATTGCAATTTATGATGAACATCTGAGTGAGTTTTCTCTCTTGTCTCCCCCTCTTCTGCCATAGGGGCTAGGGTTGCCAGGTGTCCACTATTTGAGTGGACAGTCCACTTTTTTCACATTATGTTCACTATTTTTTTCACAAAATAGTGGACATTTTTTTTATTCAAAAGCTTTATGATGAAATGGTACGTAATCTAAAGCTGTACAGTCTACTTTTTTTACTACTTAACCCCCCCCCCCCACTTGTCCGTTATTTTTTGGAAGCAGACCTGGCAACCCTAATAGGGGCACCTACAGTGGGGACAACAGGGTCAAAATGGCAGGCCAATCAAGCCCTGCCTCTTTTTCACTTGTATGGTATACATCACATGCATGTAAAAACAAGGGGGCTTCAGCTGTCTGCTTGTGTTTTTCCTTTGGACACCTGGCCCTACAGTCATTTCTTTTGCTCTACAGCACAATTAGATATAAAAAAAAGCAAACCCTAATGTCCCTATGAATTTGATTTATGATCCATATTAAGCACTGCTTAAGGAGGAATCTGACAAAAATTTTGTCCTCAGGAGGATTTTAAGAAGGACTAACTTGCTTTTAGTTTGTTATTTATTAGGTTTCTATAGCCTGGGCCCTTTAAATGAGCAGTTCTGTTTCTTTAACATGACACATTTAAGTAGGTCATGACATATGCTTAATTTGTTCCTCGGGAGGGACTGTAACTTCCCCCCCCCTTTTATGGATTCAGCAATAAAATGAATATTCCTGTTTCCCTAAGGCTATATTTATTTTTTTAATAGCAGTACTTTTTTTCTACCTTAAAAATGAGGTCAGTTTGCCTTTTATCAACGAACAGTATTAATATCCTGCAGAACAAAATTTGCTATAACAAAGTCTATTCAAAATTTTGAAAACCGAGGGAGAATAATCTTTCTTATTATTCCCTTAACAGAACTGAAACAGTTTTGGGCAATTGGTGAAAATGGGGATATTTTCATTTAATAATAAAGTGATTTGAAAAGAAAGCAAACCAAGGATTGTATTGAGGTCTGTGTTTTCCCTCACTCTGGTGATTAGGATTCCCAGAGCTACTGAATTATGGTCAAGTTGGGTACTTAACACAAGCTGTTAATCACATTTTTTTAGAAACAGAGGACTGATTCTGAGACTTTGGAGAATAGGCTACAGCCTCTAGAGGTGAGGTTGTGCATCTAAATAGGAGCAATTCATGACTTGTTCATCAAGCAGCTCTCGCATTTATTTCTTGGCATGGAGTCACTCAGCTCCATGTGTTCAGTGCAAGCTGGCTTGGCCTGTTTGGACACTGCAACAAGGCAAAGACGGCTGTTTTTAATGATTAGCATATGGGAGGTGTGAAAGGAGAATTATTCAGGCTCCAGCTTTCTTCCTTGCCTTTGATGTCACTTTACTATCGGCCACATAATTCAATTAACATACATTTATGACTCTGCTGTCCTTTATGAAACATCCCCAGAGAGATTGTAGGTTTAGCAGGAAGGGGACTCCTGCTGAAGTTTGATGAGACAACGAAAGCATGACATTTTTATGGTCTTTTAGACCTTGGGAATCCCTAAAGATTTCATGAGATAATAACCAATCTCTTTAGAATCTATTTTTAGCTATCAGTTAGCTATATAAAGGACAAAAGGTGTATAATTTACCAAATATTAAACTGGGAGAGAGGAGGAGATTGAGGAATAGGTAGTTGTCAGAATATGACCAGAGAGAACCAGGTTCAAATTCCCACATAATCTTGAAGAATGCCGTTACAGGTAATCCTCGACTACAACAGTTCGTTCAAAGTTACAACAGCACTGAAAAATGTGACTCATGGCCATTTTTCACGGTTACAACCTTTGTAGCATTCCCATGATCACAAGATCAAAATTCAGATGTTTAGCAACTGGTTCATATTTATGACCATTGCCGTGACCCAAGATCATGTGATCACCTTTTGCGACCTTCTGACAAGCAAAGTCAATGGGGGAGCCAGATTCACTTAACAACTGGGTTACTAACTTATCAACTGCAATGATTTACTTAACAACTGTCAAGAGAGGTCATAAAATGGGGCAACACTCACTTAACAAATGTCTCACTTAGCAACAGAAATTTTGGGGTCAATTGTGGCCATAAATCAAGGACTACCTGTATTATCGCTCACTTCAACCTTCCTCACAGGGTGGCTTTTGGGATATCAAGGAAAGGGGGCTAATTTCTGCGGTGGCTGTGAGTGCTAAGACTGAGGAAATCTGCAGGTGCAGCATACTTAAAAAACAGGTACAGTTTTGGTGCAGATGTCATTCTGACTTTTTGAACATATGCTGGAGACAACCTTGCTGCTGGGAGCTGCTTCTTTGTCCTGTGGCTTATATAACCAATTGTCACTAAACCATAGGCAATATCAGTGTTTTTCAAAGTTGGCAACTTTCAGATATGTGAATTTCAATTGTCAGAATTCCCAGCTGGCTGGGGAATCCTGGGAGTTGAAGTCGACACATCTTAAAGTTGACAACTTTATAAAAAAAAACACTGGTCTACATAAAAATTGCATCAATGTGTTATTCATATTTGGTTGCTGTTTGGTGTTGAATAAGTTACCGTGAGTCCCCTGGTTAAAAAATAGAAAAAATACAGTAATGTAAGAGAAAATTGCATGAGGGTCAAAATTGTCAAGATGGCAGCCACAACCAAGTGATTTACACATGTTGCTTGTAAAAAAGGGGGTGGGGTTTTGATTACATTGTTGTGATGATCAGCTTGACTTTTCTGTGCATGCCTCTTGGGGATGCTTCTGGAGAAGTGCAAGATGATCTGAACAATGGGAGGTCCCCACCATCTTAGAGAAGATGTCTGTTTATGTGAATCTATCTAACCATCAAGGCATCTTAAAAGGTGACCTCCAGGACTGCCACACCACCTGAAGGGAACTTAGGCAAAGGCTGAAGTCTGGACCATTCAAGTTTGGGAATTTTCTCACTCAGATTTTTAACCGATGCTGTCTTGATTCTCTTTTCTTCACCTGGTAAATAGCTTGTTATTTGCCTCTGCCTGGTTAATTTACTTTTGCATTTCTCTTCTAAAAAAAATTGTTCCATTTTTACACTTTAATTATTTTTATGCTTTATGCTTTAGATGTTTTGTGCTAAGTGTTTGTTTTCCCTATAAGCTGCTCAGAGAACTTTGGCTGGGGTATGAATAGCAAATAATTCAAATCAGTGCAGAAATAAAACAAGCCAAGCAAATAAAACCCAATCAGACTTGTTTGTGTTTGGCTTAGCATACCCAGAAAGAAGTAAATGTTTTTTTTGTTACACAGTGGGCAATTTTGGACATTGTGCCAAACCAAAAGAAAATGGACCGCATTCTGGTTTAGCATGGTATGTGCAAACAAGCCATTAAAATCATATTCATGTCACTTACAAGCTTTTTTGAGTTTGAGCATGTTTTGTCTCTTCCCTCAAATCATAGCATTAGGAAGGATGAAGTTTAAGAGAATGGATATGTGAGTAATGAAAGCTATGAAAACATTGCACTGGGAGGCATACGTGGAATGTGATAGTGAAATATACACACATGAGAGATGGAAATAGAGACAGAGACAGACTTACATATATCCAAAAGTATATTAACTTAGTATATAGAGATAACCATCCACATAAAAAATGTACAATAGAACTAAAGTGCTTGGCAACTACAATTAGATCTTTTCTTTAAAATGTGAATGTCAGTTGAACCTTTCACTTTTTCTCTCACATCAAGTGAGGACTAAGGAAAAGTTAATCCTTTCTGGAAATTCTTAAGACTTCTTTGATATCATCACTTCACAACGTTATGCTGTTCCAGGAATTTTGGGTCTAATGTGCCACAGATGGGACACATAACCATGTAACATTCTGATAAGTTCCCAGTCTATTCTAACATGATGATCCAAATGAGCTCCTTCAATATTTCCCAGATTTGTCTAAAAACTTGGAGGACCGACTCTTATCTATTAGGGTTAATTATTGTTAATAGACATCCTAAAATTCTTAATTGTTTCCCCTAAATATGGAACAAAATAACATATTACAGCACTATTTTAAACTTTAAAAATGTTTTGTCCTGGCAGTTTAGCATGTTAATTGTGGACATTGATTTTTGTATTTCTACCTTGGCTCCTTAGAACCAGGCATTATGCTGCTTCACAGCCAGAGTGTTGTAGCAATTTAACTCTTGGACCAAACCTCAAGTCTACAATTATTAATTTGGACTTGACTCTCAACAAGCACCTGGTGCCAATCATTTGCCAAATATCAGACCAAAGAGAAAAAGAGGATACTGAAAAAAGACCAGCAAAGTATAATTCTTGTGGGTCTCTGTTTCCTCCCCCAAAAAAGAGAAATTGTGGGGGCTGTCTCACAATTTCCTTTGATGCCATGTATTCCGTGGAAATGCCCTGATTAACACAACAATGTTTATTTTAAAACCATCCTTGTCCTCAATACCTGTGACAACCAATGGCGCTCAAAGCATTTGGTCTCTCAGTAGTTGTGGGCAAATACCCTGTGATAGAAATAACGGGAAGATGTTGTTTGGGGATACCACTGTATTCCCTTTTTTTCAGCAGGGAATTGGGAACTTTATGGCATATTGGCTCCCAGGAGTGCCCTAACAAAAATATCTTAATTTTGTTTCTTTAGTTAGATTTATATCCTGCCTTCCCTCCAAAGGCTCAAGGCAAGACCATTCCTTCCTCCATTTTCCCCACCAGATCAATCCTGTGAGAAATGCTGGGCTGAGAGAGAATGACTGTCCTAAAGTCATTCAAAGATGACTTTTTTGTGACTGAAGATGGTCTTAATCCAGGGGCCTCTGTTCCTGGTCTATCAGTTAAGGACTATACCACAGTGGCTGTCCACTTCAGTTACCTGAGTGGGCCAATGAGTTAGAAAAGCCATTCAAGTTGAGCAAAGGGCCATCGGACCTATCTGCATGGTTCCATAGATAAAGAACAGAAAATTGAGCAACCATAGTTTTTTTGCTCTACCTTCTACTATATACTGCAAGCTAGAATGTCAAAGATGAATCTTGGTTTCTCTCTTCATCTGTTCAAGGATGAACTGGTATATGTTGGAATTTCTTCAGATTTTGCTCTTTTCTGCCTAAATAAGTTATTGCTTCCATTATTATGTGATAAAGTTACAGTTTTATAGGACTTCTTCAAGGTCTATTGTCTAGAATTGTTGTAAAACTTTGAAGTCAAATGATCTGCTGGACTCTTGGCTTGTAGAATTACTACAATTCATGCTATTATCAGAGCAACATTTATTTCTATTTTCGCTGGTATTAAAAGTCATGGTTTAAGTAATCCCCTGTGCCTTCCTTAATGAATCTCCTTCTTGTCTACTCCAAAATTACCAACAATTTATGCATGCTAAATTGATGTTCTTTTAGAAATAATTACAGTAATTTATATTAAATGGCCTCCCACAGTGAGGAAACAAGTTGTAAACAGGTAGTTTATTTAGTTTAGTGTATTGTTTAGTCTATTCTCCAGTTTCAAAATTGGTAAAGTTAAAAAAATCTTTAGCTTATTCCAAATAATAAAGTATTTCATTCACTTCTTTGTTTCACATATACTTTAACTAAAGCCTAGCAATGGCAATCCCCTGACATTGGTCCTACAAGGCCATCTACTGAGTCCTTCGCCTATTGAGTTTTTGGGATGGGACAAGGGGGCACGTAAAGAGAAGGCCAAGGGCTCACCTGTAAAGCACCTTCCCTAGGAAAATATACCTGTGCTCATATGTGAAGTATTTCGACACCTGTCCCTGCTGGCCCCTATTTAACTTGCTATTTCAATCTTTTAAATGTTGTTGCTTCATTTGATTTACCAACAATCATTCTAGTACATTAGTCTTCCTAAAAGTTTAGAATTTAGTTTTCAGTGTTAAATTTTAAGATTTAAGTTTTAAGACTAACATAAAATAATAAGCATTTAAAATGTATCAATGAAATTGAACATTATTTGGTTCCCTGAAACTTTTGATCCATGTCAAAGTCTACTCACAACTATCTGACCTCCCTACATTCTTTGTTTAGAGGCTGCTATGTTTAGGGACTGTTTGTTTAGTGACTGTTTGCAGTTATGATAATGTTGAAAAAGTAAATTTGTGACCAATCCTTGCATTTATGATCTTTGCAGGTCTGCAAAGCAAAGGAAAGCTGAAGTAAGAACAAGAACACAATTGCAATTTCACTTAGCGACCGTTATCATTAAAGACCGAGTTGCAAGTCCCAATTCTGGTCACTAAGCGAGGACTACCCATAGTCCCAGAAAAAGAATAGAAATAGGATGTTATGAAACTCTTTTTTAAAAAAAATATCAAAGTTTACAAAGACAAAGATAAAAAAACTAATAAAAACTAAAAAATGTAAAAAGTAAAGAAAAAAGAAAAAGTGCAAAGAGATAAAAAAAGAAATACTGTAAATGATGACTTCCCCTTTCCTCTAGACAAGTATAAATAATTTCAGTAACTTAACACCTTCTCAAATATTTAATTAAAAAAGATCTCTTCTTGCCACATCTCATCCCATATCAATAATCAAATTATAAAAGCTCATCATTCAGTCCTAATCAGCAAAAGTTTATTAAGAGCTACCAGAAATAGTAACACATCTATTTTATCCTTAGTCAGATAAGTCCATTTTGTATTCCAAATTATCGCTTTCTGTAAGATATAAAGCAAAAGAAAATAAATCAACTTTCCTCATTTATAAATAGATCTTCAAAGCCTCTTCATTCAATCCTGGTGAAAAAGAAATTCCATTAATTGCTACCAGAAGCCGCCGCCACCACACACACACACACACACACACACACACACACACACACACACACACACACACACATATATATATATATATATATATATATATATATATATATATATATATATATATATTTCTTTTTTCTTTTTTTTCTGCTTATTTTTAAAAAGCTTGATCTTTAATCCCATCAGATAATGTTCCCCCAAATTTTCTCTTTGTCTGCTGGGCAGCAGCATTGTCTGACCTCGGTACCAAGTCACACAAGAGGTAAGTTGTAAAGACAGCACTTTATGTACTTTTGCATTTTCCTTCCATTGCAGGGACGAGAGGGAAGCATACTGGCCTTTCAAATGGAGACTCCACAATGAATGAAACAATCCAGCAAAGTAGGCAAGGGCATGTCAGGTGAATGGGTGGGGCTGGGATTCTCCATTGGAGTGGTTAGAATGCTTACAATATACAATATACAAACCACTTAAGCAAGTGTTGTAACCATTGAGCCGTGGTGGCACAGTGGTTAGAATGCAGTATTGCAGGCTACTTCTGTTGAGTGTTGACTGCCAGCACCAGCTCAAGGTTTATTCAGCCTTCGACCCTTCCGAGATTGATAAAATGAGGACCAAGATTGTTGAGGGCAATATGCTGACTGTAAACCGCTTAGAGAAGGCTGTAAAACACTGTGAAGTAGTATATAAGTCTAAGTGCTGTTGCTATTGCTATTTTCTCTCAAAAATAGCAGAAGATTGCACTATCCCACTTTGGTGGCATACAGGAATTTTGGCAGGACAGTTAGAATGCCACCTATCAGAATGTTTCTCTTTTTTTCAGCTAGGGTATTTTATATGTGCTGCATCAGCCGAATGAATTTTTTTTTTATGTGTACTAATATTAGGGAAGCATTAACAATGAGCATGTTTAACAACCACCTAGCAAGATAAGCATCCGTGTGATTCCCCCACCTTGCAGGAGGATACTGTATAACTATCTTCAGCCCATCTAATGAGTTGAAGATGAAATATAAACTGAGAATTCCCTGATTAATTTGGCTGTAATCTTAAGTCTGTTTAATTGGGAATAAGTCTTGCTCAACAATGAGAAGGGGTCATTTCTAAACAAGCTACATCATGAATCAACATGTTCATTTCCAAATATTGTCCTGTCCGTGTTAATATAAACTATCCTTTCTTCTCCATTCTTTAATAGGGTAAGAAGCTATCATGTTTTCTTTTTCTTCGAAAGAAAGGATTGGAAACAGCTAAACCAGTCTCTGCTGGCATTTTGTAACTGCTAATTAGAAATGTCCCTTGCTTGCAAAGCAGAGACTTTAGCAGAGCTGCTAAAATGTAAAATTAGTATTGTATAAATTAAGGACTAGTTGAAATTCCTCATGAAGTATGCCTTTGAGGAAGCAACAAGTTGTAACAGGTCTTTTCACGCGCTGTGAGTTTTTGGCAGACTCTTCTCTTGATTGGGCTTTGGAGTTCTTTAGATTAAAATAATAAATTTACCAGCTGGATTTCAGTCTGCTTTGAACTTTTATGTTACACTTGGGAGTACAGTTTTGATTAGAGCCCCCGCTTGTCTTATACCTATGTGATGTGTAGGACATCATTTGTTATCATCTTCATGTCACAATACCTAGGATTAAGGGAAGTGAAATTTATTTAGATTCTTGATTGGCACAGGCTGGCCTAAGCAGTTTGGGATTGTTACGTTGAGTGATGGTGATTTGAGATGATTTGGAATTTTTAAAGTTGTGAGTTGGAGCACTTTACCAGATTTCCTGCTTGCATTCCTATCCTTAAAAGTATGAAAAAAGATGAAAGAATGGGTTGAAAAAAATTCAATTCTGCCCCTCCTTGCAATATCATTACAACCCTCAAACTGGTTTGGAGACGTTTGTAATCTCCAGTCCTGCAAAAGATACCTATTTCTGCCCACCCATTGGAGTTGCTTGTGGAGAAATGGCTTGCTTCAGTTAGGTCTTGTTTCAGCTAGACTCCCTCCCCTCCCCAATTTCTGGCACACTGCTACACTTCAGGTGTCCTTCCTCTTGACCTGATTAATCCTAGATTCTGGTTTCCTTCTTAATCCTCTCTCCCCATTGGTTGATCAACGACTTAATTTTATCATCCCCTGTTCTCCCAGTTTCTCCTCAGTCTGCTTATACAGAACTCCAGCTTGGTCAAAGGCAAATGTGAATGTCAGTTTGCAGAAAAGAAATAACAAAAAAAGCTTCTTTCAACATGTAAAAAACAAGAAAAAAGTGAAGGAAACGATTGGTCCATTAGTGGGAGAAAGTGGTAAGAAGGTGACAAGCAATAGGGAGAAAGCAGAACTATTTAACTCGTTTTTTGCATCTGTCTTTACACAAAGGGAAAAAACAGACCAACCTATCAAAAATAGTGCCATAAAAAACNTTATTACATTCTTTGACCAAGTGACAAAATTAGTGGATCAGAGGAATGCTGTGGATATAATTTACTTGGACTTCAGTAAGGCATTTGATAAAGTAGATCACAACCTACTACTCGATAAGATAGAAAAATATGGGTTAGACAGCATCACCACCAGATGGATTCGTAGCTGGCTGACCGGCCGTACTCAGCGTGTGGTCCTGAATGGAACCGCATCTACATGGAGGGAAGTTTGTAGTGGGGTGCCCCAGGGCTCTGTTCTGGGCCCAGTGCTCTTCAACATCTTCATCAACAATCTGGACGAGGGGATAGATGGGGAACTCATCAAATTTGCAGATGACACCAAGCTGGCAGGAATAGCCAACACTCCAGAAGACAGGCTTAGGATACAGGAGGACCTGGACAGACTTGAACACTGTGCGCTATCTAACAAAATGAAATTCAATGGTGAAAAAAGTAAGATTCTACATTTAGGCAAGAAAAACCAAATGTACAGGTATAGTATAGGGGGTACCTTGCTCAACAGTAGTAACTGTGAGAGGGATCTCGGAGTCCTAGTGGACAATCACTTAGATATGAGCCAGCAGTGTGCTGCAGCTGCCAAAAAAGCCAACACAGTGCTGGGCTGCATTAACAGAGGGATAGAATCAAGATCACGTGAAGTATTAATACCACTTTACAATGCCTTAGTAAGGCCTCACTTGGAATACTGCATCCAGTTTTGGTCACCACGATGTAAAAAAGATGCTGAGACTCTAGAAAGAGTACAGAGAAGAGCAACAAAGATGATTAGGGGACTGGAGGCTAAAACATATAAGGAACGGTTGCTGGAATTGGGTATGCCTAGTTTAACGAACAGAAGGACGAGGGGGGACATGATAGCAGTGTTCCAATATCTCAGGGGCTGCCACAAAGAAGAGGGAGTCAAGCTATTCTCCACGGCGCCTGAAGGCAGGACGAGAAGCAACGGGTGGAAACTGATCAAGGAGAGAAGCAACTTAGAACTAAGGAGAAACTTCCTGACAGTTAGAACAATTAACCAGTGGAACAACCTGCCTCCAGAAGTGGTGAATGCTCCAACACTGGAAGTTTTTAAGAAGAGACTGAACAGCCATTTGTCTGAAATGGTGTAGGGTTCCTGCCTGGGCAGGAGGTTGGACTCGATGACCTCCAAGGTCCCTTCCAACTTTATTATTATTATTATTATTATTATTATTATTATTATTATTATTATTATTATTATTATTATTATTATTATTATTATTATTATTATTATTATTATTAAATGCAAATGCCTGAAAAGCTTGCAAAGGCCACAGAGACTGCTTTACTGTCAGTGAGAGTTTGGTCAGCATTTGGATGTTTCCTACATCATTGGCTCAGGTTTTCTTTTCCCTAAAAACTACCTTGTAAGCCAGGGCTTTTCAACCTTTTCACCCATTGTACCACTTTTAGGATATGGCAATATCGAGTACCACCAGTCGCCTAGCAAGGTGTCAAAAACTTGATGACCAAAAAAAAAAAAAAAGGGAAAAAGTGATAAAGTACAAGTAGTCCTTGACTTACAACAGTTCGCTTAGTGACTATTCAAAGTTACAATAGCACTGAAAAAAGTGCCCCCCAAGGCACAGCCAAGCAAGACACCTGCCTGCCTGCCCGGCGGCGCTCTTCCTCCTGTCTGAGGTTTCCATTGTTGTGAGCATTTCTGTTGAGGATTGGCAGCGTGGGGGGGGTGGGGCTCAGTAGAAGCGCTAGGATCAGTGCTGAGCTCCAGCTGGAGCCTGGCGCTGATCCTGGCGCTTCTGCTGAGCCCTGACAGCCCTGTAGCTCCAGCCATCTCTTGCTCAGGCTTGTGTGGTGCTGCTACTGGTTCAGCTCATTTCCCTCCCCCGCTACTTTTCTAGGATGGTCGTGTACCACCTGCCAAGTGCCAATGTACCACAGGTGGTACCCGTACCACTGGTTGAAAAGCCCTGTTGTAAGCTAGTAGTTAGAACATTGTAAAATAGTTAACTAAGTTCCCTATTTAGTCCTGAATTCATTCAGTACTATTGGCCAAGTTAAAAATATCAGAAATAGATCTGTATGTCCATAATAAGATTAAAAACAAAATCTAAGGCCATTTTCTTGAATTTTCTTCCTCCAGAAGTTAAACAGGTCCCAATATTGATACAGATGATAATTTTTCTATATTAATCTCAAGAATTGACATGGTATGATGGTCCAGTTGTATACTGGTGGCTAGTGTTCCATTGTTTTTGTGGATTGGATTTTATAACTTGTGTCTGTTGCATTTTTGTGCTGTTTAATTTGCACATAATTTGGAGATGCTTTGCAGTTCAGTTATCTAGTCAATGTACAGGAAAGAAGCCAGGAATGGATTTGAGGAATGATGTCCTGGCCACTGCAAATAGTGGCTAAATTGTCAGCCAGATTGGTAGACCCAGACTGACTTAGCATAAGTATCTGGACTGATGTGAGCATGAAGATGTCACCATAGGCTTGCTTATTTATTTATTTATTTATTTATTTATTTGTTTGTTTGTTTGTTTGTTTGTTTGTTTGTTTGTTTGTTTGTTTGTTTATTTGTTTATTTATTTATTTAAAAAGTGTTTTATAATATGATGAACTACTGGGTATTTAGCTCCATAATCAGTATTTGTTCCCATTTTATCCAATAAATTCCACATCTACAATGGCTAATTTGCACCTCTGAGAAACTGATTTCACATGAGCATCCATACTGAATGGATGACTCAGATAGCATGGCCTTGGGAAATTACTAAGGGTAAATAATGACAGTTATAGAGTTTATAGATGCAACCGTTTTTAAGGACTGGAGGAAGAGCTGTTACCAAGACAAAGGTCAAATAAGCAAGGCTTTTGTCAGGACAAGCAACTAACTTGAGAATAGTCTCAGACAGGACTCTTCCTGGTTCACATGAAGATAATGTGAGGGAGGGAGGTAGCCTGTTCAGACTTGCGAGATTCTGTTAATATAGCTGTTACAATAAAAGTAATCCTGACCTATATGGCACTGATTTTTAGGGCTGAAAATAGTTGAGAATGGGGGGGGGGGAATATGAATGAACTTGAGAACATTTCCACTATAAATGTATTACGTTGTATGTGTTATTCCCTTTTATGTGTGTGATGTACCTTTTGAAGAGAAAGGAGATCAAATGTGTAGTTGGAAGACTCTTAATGGAGACATTAACAGTCTGAAGGTGTTTGAAAGGGAACAATTGGGAGGATGTGCCCAAAGTTTCCTTAGGTAAGCTACAAGGCTTAAGATTTCCTCCCAGGAAAGCTAGAGGAAGCCAATTAAGGCCAGAGTAGATCAAGTAACCTTTATTAAGCTAAAGTATCTTGTGCTCACACCTGTTAGCTGCCTTTGAATCTGTTCTCAGAATGGGCAGCTGTAAAACTTCCATTGATTTTCAGGCAGGTAAATTTGAAACCTTAAAGGTCAGACCACACTTGAATCAAAGTTCTCTGAGGCTATTAAATTTAACATTTGCTTCCACTTATGTGGCTATCTAGCCCTATCATCTCTAGGATGGTGTGAGGATATTGTGATTTTTAAAAATAAAATAAAATAAAATAAAATGCTTACATGAAAGTTAACCAGTTAAAATGTTTCATTGATCAACTCCATTAAATTGAACAAAATTATGTATTATTTATTATATTATATTCTACCCTTATTATTTTTATAAATAACTGAAAGTGACAAACATACCTAATACTCCTTCCTCATTCTGTTTTCCCCTGGGAGCTGGGCTGAGAGAGAGTGACTGGCCCAAGGTCACCTAGCTGACTTTCATGCTAAGGCAGGGCTAGAACTCATAGTCTCGCAGTTTCCAGCCTTGTGCCTTAGCAGCTAGACTAAACTGGCATCTCATTCTGTAGATATTGAAGAAAGTTATAGTGTTTTATCTTAAATGCATTGATTTGTTTTCCAGTATTTATATACCACGAAATGTAGAAATAGTCAACAGTTTCCAAAAAACAAAAATTCAGCATATTAGATTAGAATTAAGAATTTAAATGGAAGCAGTAACCAGATATTAAACTGGAATGCAAAGCATCAGATATTCATTTTCCAAAAGCTTTGCTGGAAGAGCCAAGTCTTAACAACTGTCTTATAAATAAGAAGTATGGAAACCATCCATCCTACCATGTCTTATTCCAAAGTGCTAGGCCAGTGTTAGAAGAAAAATCAGGTCCAGTTCCAAGCTGGGAGAAAGACGCTGAAATAAAATGGAGGCAGGCTGCAGGAAAGAAGGTCTCTGTTTATTTGGTAGCCAGAAACTTCAGTGACAGCAGCCTATTTTTTGGGTGGCTGAAAAATTGCGGTTGAGAGTGGGTGGGTTTTTATACATTCTTTGGGGCTTTGTGATTGAGATGCCTGTTCCTGTGTAAGAATATTTCCTTTAATATTTCAATGACTGTTGCCAGATTCCTATGGGGTCATGTAGGGGGTCATGGCTTGCTCTTCAGACAAGAAGGGAAATGCAAATCCTGGTGTTTTGTTTGTCTGAGCTAATCTTGTTTGTTTGGGCTCCTTTTCCTATTGTGTTGCTTATTTAGGGTTTCTGGCTATTCTTTGTTTATGAATAGCGTGGTCCAGCTTTCTGAATGGATGTACAATATCCATTCCTAAAGACCAGCCTCTTCAAGCTTCTGCTTTGAGGCTGTTTTCCTATAGGAGGAAGACTGGGGCTGCTTTCTGCCTTTGTTAGGATTTTTCTCCTCTTCTCCTTTAAGGGAAATATTCTGTCCTGCCTCTTTTAATATCCTGTAGAATATTTTTATTCGGTGGGGGGGCTTCTCACACCAGTTTCAAGGAAGTTCTTTTTCCCAGCCCAATGACTCTCTCACATCCAGAGCCAAGATACCTGTAGTATCCCCTCCAAAAGGCTGAACAGTGTGGAAAGAATCAGTGTGGAAGATATGGTCCTGAAGACACTCTGGGCCCAAGCTTGCAGCTTGATATCAGCACCTTGAATTGGAAGCTGATGTTGTACCCACTTCATAGATGCTGTATTCCTATACCCATTCTCATCTATCAGGCTGTTGGCTCTCCATTCTATACCACAGTTTCAGAATATTCTTCAAGGGCAGCCTCAAATAGAGTGCACAATATTAATGCTATCTAGAAATAATAATGGTAGAAATAGCACTCAGGCTGATATACCACTTCACAGTGCTTTACACCCCTCCCTGAGCAGTTACAGAGTCAGCACATTGCCCCCAACAACCTGAGTCCTCATTTTACTGACCTCGTAAGGATGGAAGGCTGAGTCAACCCTGAGCTGGTGAGAATTGAACTGCTGAACTGCAGGTAGTCTGCAGTTAGCAGAAGTAGCCTGTAGTACTGCATTCTAACCACTGCACCACTAGGGCTCAATGATGTGAGTTAACTGTTGCCAGAGGCTTCCACTCCAAAAAAAGGCTGCAGTGGTGCACCATTTTAGCTGAGCAAAGCCTACCTTCACCACAATTTCTAGCTCTTGATCCAAGTTGATTTTTGGACCTGTCCCCTGGACCTGTGATTCCAGGGGATTCTCCAAGTTGTGGATCTGATCCTTCAGGAAGAATGTTCTTCTCCTCCTAGAGTCATCCAGGGGTATGGTGGAGCAGATGGGCAATCAACTACTCTACCGCAGTATCTCCTCTTCAGTTTCAGGACATGTATAACTGGCTATCATCAGTATTTGATTCAGACAGCATATTAAGAATATAGTAAAGCAGGGGTCTTCAAACTTGGCCCTTTTATGACTTGTGGACTTCAACTCCCAGAATTCCTCAGCTAGGCATGCTGGCTGAGGAATTCTGGGAGTTGAAGTCCACAAGTCATAAAAGGGCCAAGTTTGAAGACCCTGTAGTAAAGGCTCTCCTCCAGGTTCTAGTCATCTAATTTGGGAGGAGTGGGAGAAAAACCAGGCAGAGTCTCCTTATAGTATTAGTAGACACTTCCTTCATAGTCTGGTTAATTTGGCATCCAAATCATCTTAATAAAGTAAAGCAAATTGAATTTTTATTATCCCAGAGATGTTTAAATAGATTCAATGTAATTAAGTTTATGTTTCATTTGATAAAGTCTTCTTTGGTAAACCATCCTGAAAGGCAGCACTGACATTTTTAAAACTAAATAAAGAATACAGTTGGATAAATGGAAAGATACAACTGATCTGTATGAAAGGCTACCTTCAATCTTTTCCATTTTATTCAATTTGGGAACAGAGGCATGCTCTGATTTCCAATGCTGGGGTCACACCAAAGTCAAAGTGGCTTTTGCAAACAGAAAAAAATATCAACTTGATTTAGGACTGAAAAACATGCCAGCTTAGGAAATGAATTGATATTAGGTGTAATTCTAGGAAATCATATGTGAACTTATGAATTGTCCATATAGCCAGAGTACAGACTGCAAAAACAGCAGCAGGTGTTTCTACTGATAACCTAGCAAAGTAGGGTTTCTTTTCCTTTTCCATCTAAAACTATCCTAGGTAGTTACTTATTTAATTTATTACTAAGATTTTTATGCCATTGCATTCCAAACTGGCTCTGAACAGCATAGCCATTCACTCCAGCCAATTTATTATCTGTCTTAAAAACTTTTAAACTCCCCTTTGATTGCCTATGTGTATATTTCCATCATACTTATACACTATCTCAAGTTGCAGCTGTTGATTTCAGCTGAATTCTTTTGGCTTCAACTGTTGTGGCTCTCCTTGCTAGAAAAAGAAGATGGAGAGTTTGACTAGGAGTTAAAAACCAGCTGAAGTAAAAATAAATGCCACTCTCATAGACATTTGCTTTATAATATCATCCTCACTAATTAGCCTGGAGCTGTAATTTGCCATTAAAGTTTTCCTTGACTGATCTACCAGTAAAATTGATAACGGCTTCTTTGTTCAGAGTCCTTGAAATCAAACCAGATAAAAGTGCAGGCTAGAAATCTCTACATTGCAGCCAATTAAGATGCAATAAAATATTTGGAAGTTTCCATGCATTGGTTGTCACCACCTGAGATTATAGCTTTGGGAAATCTGAATTAGGTCAGCGTAAAGCTTACTGACATTTTACGACATTGATTGCTTACTTGTTTTGCCTTAAATTACATACTTGCAAAAGTGTTTCTCTGGTTCCTAAAAGATTAATAATCCGTAATGTTCTTGTATAGTTACAAGATCTTCCTGTTTTCCCAAGCATATTCCAAAGATGTTAGAAATGTCGACTGCATTCATCCATTCTCAAACACATGCTGTTGTAGTACATTCCAGTTTGCAGGTTTCTCCCAGTCATTCCAGTAAACTGTTTGTTTTCAAGAATGTAATGGACAGGGAATTGTCCCCAGATGAGAGCTTTTGAGATTGTACATTTTAGGAGTCCTATCACTGGAACTTGATTTCAGGTTCAAATAAAACCTCTGCCTTTTTGAGAGCACCTAGCCCATTTCCTGTACTCTTGGAAGCTAAATAGAGTCAAGTCTGATTGATGCTTGGATGAGAAATTACTGGGGAACACTAGAGCAAAATACAGTCGACTAGGAAATTTACAAAAAGAATCAGAATAAGATAATGACCCACCACTTCTGCACTCATGCCAAAACAACTGCATGGAGTCAAGTTTAATATTCAACAAAGAACAGCAGGAAGTTGGTGAGGCAGACAGAAAAGATTTGTGGAACAAAGAAGAAGTGGTATGAATTAAATCAACTATCTGACTGTCATACAGATTACAAAATTCAAAATGAAATGTGAGGCCTGCAGTCTTATATTTTCTCTCATGCCTCCCTTTGATCCTTTCCCTGGCCCATCTCCTGAAGAATGGGAGGGCTCAGGAGCCCTTAGGTAATAACCCCCGAAAGAAACCACATTCAGACTGTGAGAGTTGACATTCAGTATTTGAGTTTTCCTGGCTAGCGGGAGATTTCACTTTAAAATATTGATCAGAAAGCCAAGTAGTATATAATCTTTTAAAAATTAAAATGGCAAAAGGAAGGAAGCATACATCTCACAAGAGATGGTTTAAAATAAACCAAATCAAAAAGCAATATACATTTAAATGGCAGGGATGTCTCCTTCAGGCAGCATAAGAAGATAAATCCACAAATACTATGAGATCAATATCAACACTGTGCAAGGCAGACAAAGAAAACTGAAGGAACGGTAGCAGTAGAGATAGAGGTTTTAAGAAGCTCTATTATACAAATGAATCTTTCTTTGTTTTAGTACAAAAAATAAGAGTTCTACAGGTCTTGTGAAGGACAGTTATAATGAAATCTAAACACTCAGGCTGAATAGGATGCCACTGATTCCTGGCAACTCTATGAACAAATGCTTGCCATCTCAATTTGTAGCCCCTTCGTGGACATTTCAGCAATTCCATACATGTTCTGTATATCTGAATAGAATGCTCCCAGGCAAACATGTAAAAGATTGTGACTTTAATGTAATAGATGAGAAATAAAACTAGGAGAACATTTTCTATTGCTTATAATGGGGAGCCAATATTCTGGTTAGAGATACCGTTGTAAAACAAAGATGTGCAAACAAACAAACAAACAAACAAACAAACCCAAACACCCATTGATGAAATCTCACAACAATTCTGGGCATGGTAATCTGGATGAAGTTTCATTGCATTTCACACTGCATTCCTTTATCTTATAAAATACATTGTGCTTTAAGTAAAGATCTCCATCCAGTTGGAAGGCAACTATTTTTTTAGAGAGGTGAGCAATTTGGCAGAGCTGGGCTTGTAAATGAAACAAAACAAAATTCTATCCTTCATTAGGAAATTGATTTAAGAAAAGGGAGAATGTATCCACCCAGCTTCTACTTGATCTTTTCTCCCATGGTTTGGCTTTCTCTTAGGGCTACCAGATCGGGACTGCAAAAAGTTCTACCTACAGGTTGGCCTTACTTACTTACTTACTTACTTACTTACTTACTTACTTACTTACTTACTTACTTACTTACTTACTTACTTACTCTATCTATCTATCTATCTATCTATCTATCTATCTATCTATCTATCTATCTATCTATCTATTTATTTATTTATTTGCCACCCATCTCATTTCAAAGCGATTCTAGGCAACATAAAAACATTAAAATCATCAAATATAAATATACCAAATAAAACCACAATACAAACAGAATAAAAACATTGGCACAAAATGGAGAAGGGGGCAGCTGGATGCACTGGGGGAGCAAGGGGGGAGGGCTAGCACTTAATTAATCACCTCCAGTGTGATGCTCCCCCGTTAGGCCTCAAGCAATCTGGCAGAGCTTAAGAAAGTCAGAAGAAGGCAAGACGTTCCAAAGGGCAGGAGCTCAAGTCTGCTAGCCTTGGCCTTCCCTAAGCAGGAACTCTGAAGTCTGAACTGTGTGGGGATAAGCAGATCAGTGGAAATTACATGAGTCTCAGTATAAAACCTAGCGAAAAAAAATGTGCTGGCTTATTTTGTGCCAGAGTGGGAAAAGTTAACATTATTTCATATATCTGAGTTGGCCAAGAATCTTGAAAACAAATAGTCCAAAGACTATTGGGGAAAGAGCTACTTATGATTTTCTATGCTCTAAATAAGTACTGCATTTCAACTGGATTTAGGTCTTTTAGAGAGGAAATCACACTTTGTTCCTATTAACTTTTCTTCCACTAGACATTTCTTGAGATCAAGAACTAAAAGTTCTAGGCTGCAAAAAACACTGGACAACCAGATTCTGCAGTGGTGCAGAAATACCCAGCCCTTTGTTGCCATCTAGTAGTCTTCATTTTTGCAGCCCAAATCTGGTTCCTTTAGTTCAGGGGTGTCAAACTGACGGCCGGCGGGCTGGATGCATCACGCGCAGCCTACACTCACCCCGGCTCTGCAAAGGCAAAAATGTCACGATACATCATGATAAGTCATGTGACAGTGACTTATCGCGTTTGACATCCGTGCTCTAGTTGCAATCAAATAACCCAGGCTTGATGATGTAACACATGCCTAGATTTCATAGAAGGCTGCTCTGTGCTAATTTTCCAAAACAAACAAACACTTTCTGCCTTTATCATCATCTTATTCGATAATCAGTCTATGTGTCGGGGAAAATAAGAAGGGAAGGAATGATGAGACAAACATGACTACATCATTGTGCATATCCCAGATGTGTATATTCTTATTTTGGTATCATAATAATTTGTGGTGGATGTAGCTGCTAGCTGCAGCAAGGAAGATCTATCTATTTCCCTTGTTATTTAGCAGATGATACTATTGTTCTTTCTCCAAAGATAATTCCCCTTCTACTATGAAGGCACTGACTTTTCTACGGTGTCCTATTTATCTTTTCTGGTAAAATACATGGGAAAATCCTATTTGGGAAAATTCCAATTATGGTTAGGGTTAGGTCACCATGAACTTGGAGAGCAAAATGGACATTGCCAAAAAACCCAGAATGCTTGGGAATGGTTAGGAGAGTACTGAACTTTTTAGGTTGTCCTGTCTATGTTTCTTGGTAAAATACATGGGAAAATGCTATTTGGGAAAATTTCACTTAGGGTTAGGGTCAGGTCAACATGAACTTGGAGAACAAAATGGACTTCGCAAACAAATTCAGGGTGCTTGGGAATGATAAAGAGGGCACTGACTTTTCTAGCCTGCCCTATATTTGTTTCATGGTAAAATACATGGGAAAATCCTATTTGGGAAAATTCCAATTCGGGTTAGGGTTGGTCACCATGAAATTAGATTGCAAAATGGACATTGGCAACATATTCGGGGTGCTTGGGAATGGTAAGGAGGGCACTGACTTTTCTAGGCTGCCCTATCTATGTTTCCTGTTAAAATACATGAAAAAATCATATTTGGGGAAATTCCAATTAGGGTTAGGATTAGGTCACTATGAACACGGAGAGCAAAATGGATATTACTAACAAACTCGGAATGCGTGGGTATGGTTAGGAAGGCAAAGACTTTTGTAGTCTGCCCTATGCTTCCTGGTAAAATACATGGGGAAATCCTATTTGGGAAAATTCAACTTAGGGTTAGGGTTAGGTCACTCTGAACTCGGATAGCAAAATGGATATCAGCAACAAACCCGGAGTGCTTGGGAATGGTTAGGAGGGCACTGACATTTCTAGGCTGGCCTATCTATGTTTCCTGGTAAAATACATGGGAAAATGCTATTTGGAAAATTTAACTTAGGATTAGGGTTAGGTCACCGTGAAATTGGATAGCAAAATGGACATCGCCAAGAAAGTGCTTGGGAATGGTTAGGAGGGCACTGAGTTTTTTTATTTTTTATTTATTTATTTATTAAATTTCTACCCCGCCCTTCTCCCAGCGGACTCAGGGCGGCTTGCAGCCATTTAAAACAAGTACGTAATACAAAAATACTAAATTTAAAATGTAATTAAAATAGAATATTAATTATTGGCCTTTTACAGTGTCATATTTTACCAGGAAACATAGATAGGGCAGCCTAGAAAATTCAATGCCCTTCTAACCATTCCCAAGCGCTTTGAGTTTCTTGGCGATGTCCATTTTGCTATCCGATTTCATGGTGACCTAACCCTAACCCTAAGTTAAATTTTCCCAAATAGCATTTTACCAGGAAACATAGATAGGGCAGCCTAGAAAAGTGAGTGCCCTCCTAACAATTCCCAAGCATCCTGAGTTTGTTGCCAATTTCCATTTTGTTCTACATGTTCATGGTGACCTAACCCTAAGTGGAATTTTCCAAAATAAGATTTTCCCATGTATTTTACCAGTAAACATAGACAGGACAGCCTAGAAACATAAATGCTCTTTTAACCATTCCCAAGCAAACCATGTTTGTTGCCGATTCCATTTTGCTCT
>NW_015389000.1:77976-79202 GCF_001527695.2 Protobothrops mucrosquamatus
GCTCTCCAAATTCATGCTGATCTAACCCTAACCTAAACCTAAGTGGTATTTTCCCAAATAGGATTTTTCCATATATTTTAACAGGAAACATATATAGGGAAGCATAGAAAAGTCAGTGCCCTCCAAACCATTCTCAAACACTGTGAGTTTGTAGGCGATGTCCATTTTGCAATCCGATTTCATGCTGACCTAACCCTAAACCTAACTGGAATTTTCCCAAATTGGATTTTCCCATGTGTTTTACCAGGAAACATAGATAGGGTAGACTACAAAAGTCTGATCCTTCCTAACCATTCCCAAGCACTGCGAGTTTGTTGGCGATGTCTATTTTGCTCTTCGAATTCATGCTGACCTAACCCTAACCCTAAGTGGAATTTTCCCAAATAGGATTTTACCATGTATTTTACCAGGAAACATAGGAAAGTGTTCTGTCCCCCGTCCGACCCACACCCCCCAACCAGTCAGCCGAGGCCTGACAAACTACTCGGCACCGACGAAGGCAACGGAATGTCTTGGCAGCCACTTCGTAGGTGCCTGCCAAGTCTTTAATGATAAACCACAGCAAACAAAGATAAGCCACGAGAACTT
Organism: Protobothrops mucrosquamatus; assembly: GCF_001527695.2. NCBI lineage: Eukaryota > Metazoa > Chordata > Lepidosauria > Squamata > Viperidae > Protobothrops > Protobothrops mucrosquamatus. Next base: position 78,565 of record NW_015389000.1, read on the forward strand.
GCCAGAATGCTTGCAACCGAGTGTTCATCAAACTTTGTCCGTCACGAAACTTCACATGGCACACCCCTTGCTTATATAGCCAGTGGGGTGTGGCCCAGTGACTCAGCGGAATTGTCTGGCCCGGCGTGTCTGCTGCTGCGCACGCCTATCTCTTCGACGCTGGCGTGGATCCAGCCAAAACTTATCCTCTTCTGATTCCGATACTTCTGGCTCCTGGCCAGTCCCAGAAGTACCAGGCTCCTGGCCAAGTCCAGAAACACCGGGCTCCTGGCCAAGTCCAGAAACACCGGGCTCCTGGCCAAACTCCTCGCTGTCGGAAGGCACCGAAGGCTGCACCAGAGGGGAAGGGCCGAGAGAGAGGGACCTAGCCATCTCCTCTCCGTCATGTTCAGAGCCTTCCTCCTCTGATGAGAGGGACCCACCGGACGGAGCCACAACAGAAAGCCTAGAAAGTCAGTACCCTCCTAACCATTCCCAAGCACTGCGAGTTTGTTGGAGATGTCTATTTTGCTCTCCAAATTCATGCTGACCTAACCCTAACCCTAAGTGGAATTTTCCCAAATAGGATTTTACCATGTATTTTACCAGGAAACATAGGAAAGCCTAGAAAGTCAGTATCCTCCTAACCATTCCAAGCA
>NW_015389001.1:0-11906 GCF_001527695.2 Protobothrops mucrosquamatus
CAGTTTAAATATCTCTGCACTTGTGAAGAAAAAAATTCAGAGTCCTATAGCCCTTTTCTAACTAGTCCTTGACTTACGACTGGTCCCTTAGCGACCACTGGAAGTTATGAACGACGTACCTGGGGGTAGCTATGATCCAGAGTTCCAACAGTCACACACAACCCACATGGTCACGTGACTGCACTTCAGCTGCTCGGCACCCAGGGCCCTTTTATGGTTATTCCAGCATCACATGGTCATGTAACTGCATTTTATGATGGGTTGGCTGAAAACAGGCATTGACTCCTGGTTTTCGGCAAACCGTGCCCAGGGCGAACCACTCATTTGCTTATCTACTGTGGCGTTCACTTATTGACCAGTTGCATAAAATCATCCTGCTTTTACAACCATCATGAGTTACGACCATGATGCGCACGCTCCGTTATAGTCGGAACTTGAGGATTATCTGTAGCATACTTTATTAAAAGGCATCAACTGTAGTGTCATGGTTCCGACTAATGGAACACTTCAAAGAACTTCCAGGCATTGTTTATCCTAAAAAGTCTTTATTCATGTAACAAAGGCTCAGCAGGGCATGTAGGATGCCAAGATCTGAAATCCCCTCCCCTGAGCACATATTTTGCTAGCACAGTGATGGCGAACCTTTTAGAGACCGAGTGCCCAAAAACCGCCCCAGCCCCGCCCGCCCCCACCCTGCCCACCCTCAGGGCCATCCACGGCCCTCCACCTGCGCCCCGCAGCATCATCTGCTGCCCAGCTGCCATGTGCTTGGCGCTGCTCCGTGCAGGCCGCACCCTGGGGGGACTCTTCTTCGGGGGGGCTGCTGCTGAGGGGGGGCTGCGGGGGACGGCAGGGCTGGGGCGACGGCGTGCATGCCCACAGAGAGGGCTCCGAGTGCCGCCTCTGGCACTCGTGCCATAGGTTCGCCACCTCTGTGCTAGCATATTCCCTCCCTTAATTTGCTGTCGTAAATCACGTTCTCCAATCAGTTTGAAGGGCAAAGGTTCCAGTCAGTTTCTGTGAGGCTGCCATTTCTTATCTTATTAAAAACAAGGGGGGGGAAACATTCTTCCTCATCCCCCTAGCATCTTCTAATTCTAAGAGCAAAGCAAAGCAAAGGAAAAGGCTGCCTCTTTATATTGTCAAAGCAAAAAACATCCAATCTTTGCAGCGTTGACATGTAGTTTGTGAGAACGTGACATGTTAGTCAGAAAAGGCGCCACCAGACTATCACGGCTCCCCCTCCTGCAACCCCTCCACCTGAAAGAGAAACTGAGGGTGGGGGGGGGTAGTCCCTGGAGTTGCGTTAACACATTCAAACTCTGTCCCCGTGAGGCATTCAAGCAAATGAGTTGCAACTCACCTGGGGAAGAGGTCCTTCCTGAAAGAGAGCCAGGAGGTCCAGGTAATGTTCTGCAGCCTCTGTTGCCCTGCAGGAGACACCCCCCCATCAGGAAATCATCTCCGTGGCCTGCTGTCCTATCAGCCCAGGGACCCCTGCCCTCCTCAGGCACGGACTGTGAGCCAGGAACAGTTTCCCTCTCACTGGGCTGTTGTTTTTCAAGGCATCTGGGACTTGGAAAGAAAAGGCTTCTCTTGAGAAACCGGGGGCCAACATTTTCAGCCCAGCCCCAGGGGTCTGGGAGGAAGGAGGCCCCCACCTCTCCGCCTGCAAACATCTCTTGGCTAGCATGTATTTCACTCCTGACGGGCAGCTTGGGGCAAGGAAAGCAGCCGGATGGCATCCGCTGGTGAGCAGCTCTGTTCGGATAAGGAAATGGAGGTTGTGGGACTCCAGGGTTACCTGTGGAGGACTCTCCAGAGCCTGGGAAGAGGAGAAAAAGGGTGAAGGAAAAACGCCGGATTCTGTAATGAACTTGGGCCTTGCTCAGGTTCAGCAGTACTATGCTGGTGAGCCCCAGCACGTTCCTGCTACCGTTCTCATTTTATCAGATCTATTAGAATCTGTTATTTCCCCAATCTTGACCCCTTGAAGATCTGTGGGCTTCAACTCCCAGAAAAAACTGGCTGGGGAATTCTGGGAGTTGAAGTCCATGCATGTTCAAGGGACCAAGGTTGGGAAACACCGTATTAGAAGAATGCAACATGCATCATTGAATCTGACAGATTCCAGGCAGCTTACAGCATTATAATAATCAAACAGCCCGCTAACGGTTGCTGTAGCCTTTTCCCTCTTCCCAGCCTGACAGAAAGGAGAGTGGTGCCGTCAGTTCCCCTCTTCCCTGGGGAGGGAAGGCGGAGAGGCCACCGCTGGGTCATCCTCTTGAGACCCACCTGACAAAGCAGCAGCAGAACTTCCAGTTCTGCCTCTGTGAGCTCCAGTTGGTGGTAGACGAGAGCGGCTTGGTACAAGGATGGCAGGAAGGTGGAGTCCATCTCCAGGGCTTGCTTCAGGTGGTGCAGCGCTGTGTGTGGCTTGCCCTGGAGATCCAAAAGAGTGAGAGGATTGAGGATCTGCTTCTCACCGTAGAGCGTCTACACCAGTTGGGTTCACACAACACATTAAACTGGATTAAAACAAGGCTCGGCAGTTGTGTCTCGGTGTTTTCAGAGAGCTGTTTGGAGCTGAAAGGATTTCTGGGAGGTCACAACAAGCTGTTCTGAGTTCATTCAAGCCATCCTTCCTTGGATGGTCCACAGGTGGTTCCATAAGAGGGGAACTTCTGTAAAGAACACCCACCAATGGGGACCCTCCTATCACAAATGGGATATTCAGCAGATGCTCCCCCTCCTTATCCTATTTTGTAATCCAAAGACTGGAGCGATAAGCCGGCTGGGAAGGACCAATACACAGAGCAGTCAGGCTACATAACCAAGGATTCCTGGGTCTCTGTAGAAACATTCCAAGAACCAGGAACAAGTTGGAAGAACTGGAAGTGCTAATGAGGGGAGGCCAATATAGGTAGTCCTCGACTTACGACAGTTTGTTTAGTGACCGCTTGAAGTTACAAAGAAAAATGTCATTTAAAAAGTGAATTTTGGTCATGTGAACAAAATTCCAACGCTTGGCAACTGACTCATACTTATGACGGTTGCAGTGTCCCAGGGTTACGTGATTCCCGTTTGCGCCCTTCTGACAAGCAAAGTCAAAGGGGAAGCCAGATTCACTTAGGAACCGTGTGTCACGGTTCCGACAGATGAAACTCTTCAAAAGAACTTTGTTTACCTTAAAGGATCTTTTATTCGAGTAGCATAATATCGGCACTGCATAATCGAAGCCAAAAACTGAATTCCCCTCCCCTGGACACATAGTATCAAAGCACAATTCCCTCCTCCAATTAACTGTCATAAATCACATTTCCCAATTAGCTCTCCAGCCCAGTTTTTTATCAGCTCTGGGCTCAATAACCTTGATTCTCACTCTAAGTTTAGTGTTGTTATGTCTAGTTGGACTCTCATTCACATCCCCCCTCCTCCCAGCATCATCTAACTCTAAAAGCGAAAGGAAGAAAGATGGCTACATTTCCATCTATTGTCAATGCAAAAACATCTGATGTCACCAGCATTGACACCATGTTCCTAACTTAACTGCAGTGATTCACTTAACAACTGGGGCAAGAAATGTCATAAAATGGAGCCAAACTCACTTAACAACTGTCTCACTTAGCCACAAAAATTTGGGGCTCAATTGTGGTCATAAGTCAAGGACTACCTGTAGAGTTCAATTATTTTCTTATTGTGGGGCCACGCTGGCAAGTGGAACCCATGGATCGAAGGGCATCATTTATTCAGAAAGAAGGGAGGCCACAAGAGGACAGGAGGAAGGCACCGTATGTCAGAAAAGGTCATATATTGTATTGGGATATAGGAATTGGAGCAGGAGAGGCTGTCAAGAACATCTGGATAAGAGTAAAAGGGAGGAGGACAATATTGTTGTGGATGCAATACAAACCACCAGGCTAAGGAGAGGATCAGGAAAATGACCTCCTAAATTAGATCACACAGAACTGAGACACAGCAATAAAGGAATTGCTGAACCACCCAGATATTTGCAAAGTTCCAATAATTCCTCAGCGGTCTTGTTAGCTGTTTCAATTTGCAGAAAGATGTTGAAAAGACCTGGAGGTCAGCATTCCTTGATCTGTTCTTGATTGGCAGGGAAGATCTAGTGAAAAAGTTAAGAGCAATGGGAACCCTCCATCTATTATGATTCAGGATTCTACAGAAACACACACAGCTACAACATTCACTAGATCACATAGATCAATGAAATGCAGACGCACCGTGAATTTCTCAACTATAAGATATTGGAAATACAAACACATACCATTCTGATTAGGATAAAAAGTAGGTGCTTAGGCAACTGCCAGATATGTGCAGCAAACATCTAAGAAAACTAAGACTTGATACGTATGAAGATGTAATCACCAAAAAGCCGCATTGGCAAGAAGCTCTTATTTGCAGAAAGAAAGCCAGAAAGGCTAAAGCATAAAGAGAACTGAAGGTTGTGAGAAAAGCTTGTTGTTGTTAATTGCGAAGTCGTGTCTGACCCATCACGATCCCATGGACAACGTTCCTCCAGGTCTTCCTGTCCTCTACCATCTTCTGGAGTCCATTTAAGCTCCTGCCTACTGCTTCAGGGACTCCATCCAGCCACCTCATTTTCTGTCGTCCCCTTCTTCTCTTGCCCTCCATCTTTCCCAGCATTAGGCTCTTCTCCAGTGAGTCCTTCCTTCTCATTAGGTGGCCAAAGTATTTGAGTTTCAGCTTCAGGATCTGGCCTTCTAAAGAGCAGCCGGGGTTGATCTCCTATAGGACTGACCGGTTTGATCGCCTTGCAGTCCAGGGGACTCGCAGGAGTCTTCTCCAGCACCAGAGTTCAAAGGCCTCAATTCTTTGGCGCTCAGTCTTTGTTATGGTCCAACTTTCACAGCCATACATTGCAACAGGGAAAACTATGGCCTTGACTATACGCACTTTTGTTGGCAGGGTGATGCCTCTGCTTTTTAGTATGCTGTCTAGATTTGCCATAGCTTTCCTCCCCAGGAGCAAGCGTCTTTTAATTTCTTGGATGCAGTCCCCATCTGCGGTGATCTTGGAGCCCAGGAAGATAAAATCTATCCATACCTCCATTTCTTCCCCATCTATTTGCCAGAAATTGAGAGGGCCGGATGCCATGATTTTGGTTTTCTTAATGTTGAGTTTCAAGCCAACTTTTGCACTCTCCTTCTTCGCCCGCATCAAGAGGCTCTTTAGTTCCTCTTCACTTTCTGCCATTAGAGTGGTATCATCTGCATATCTTAGGTTGTTGATATTTCTCCTGGCAATCTTAATTTCAACTTTTGATTCATCTAGCCCTGCCTTGTGAGAAAAGCTAAAAGCAACCTAAAAGACTTACGGGGATGACAATAAAAAGGAAGAAAAAAAAGGGAGAAGGGTGGTGGAAGGTTAGCAGAGATAGGGAGAGGAGGGCAAAGTTCTTCTATCCTCCTTGCTTTTATCTTCTCCCAAAGGGGAACTGTGTTCAAACGAATCTAACAACTGCCACAATTTGGGACTGGCAACCCAAGGACAGAAAGAGACATTTAGAGTAGCAGGCTACCATGAAATGGACTAATTATATTCAAGAGTCCTGAAGAAGCCTGCAGTCTGAGGAGATTTGAGAATGACCTTGGGAGACAGGAGGAGGAACTGACAAGCATTTCAAAACACTCGCATCTCTAGACACTAAAAAGAGGAAATAAATACTTTCAATCTTGCAAGATTCTGTTTAATGTAATCCTACTTGTAAAGACAGTGCTGGTTGAGCTTCTTGTCTGGATTACTTCAAAGGCCTAACACTGTGGGTAAAAACCTGGAGCCTTGGTTGTGGCATACAGCACAGTTCAGGGAAAATGCTGCCCTCTTTTCAAAAAGGAAGAAAAGACCTGGATATTTGCTTCAATGATCCTAAGCAAAACTCTGGAGCAGATTATTTAGCAGTTTGTGGGCATTTAGAAAAACCAAAGCATCACTTGACAGCAGCCATTTATCATGCCAAACCACATCTCCTTTCTTCACTGATGGCCACGTGGTGGACATAGTGCAACTTCAGCAAAGCATTGGACAAAATTCTACCAGAAAAAGGGCAAAATGTGATCCCATTACATGCAGAGTTAATGGGACAGTTATAGCCAGTAAGGACTATATTTCATAATGGTAAGTTATGAAGGCCACCTGAAGAGACTAGAAGCATTTGAAATGTGGATTTATAGGCGGCTGTTACGTATAAGCTGGGTTGACAAGATCAGAAATGAGGAGGTGATAAGCCGCCTGGGAAAGCCAAGGGAAATCATCAAACCAATTAAAAAGCGAAAATTAGAATACTTCGGACATGTGATGCGACACCCAGAAAAATACAGCATACTCCATTTAATCCTCCAGGGAAAGATGGAAGGCAAACAAGGTCCAGGCAGAAGAAGAACATCATGGCTTCAAAATCTAAGGGACTGGTTTGGACAAGACTCAGCAGCACTTTTTCGTGCGGCTACTGATAAAAACATGATCGCCAACGTCCGATAACGGATATAGCACAAGAAGAAGAACAGTTATGAAAGTGGAAAGAGAAATCAAGTACTATATTTACATGGTTTGATTCTAAGTCCTGTACAGGTAATCCTTGATTTACAGCAATGCATTTAGTGACTGTTCAAAGGTACAATGGCACTGAAAAAAGGGACCTATGACCATTTTTCACATGTATGACCAAAATGATCAAAATTCAGATGCTTGGCTGTTAACTCATATTTATGACGATTGCTGTGTCCCAGGGTCATGTAATCATTTTTTGAAACCTTGTGACAAGCAGTCAATGGAAAAGCCAGCTTCACTTAACAACGGTGTTACTAATTTAACAACTGCAGCAGTTCACTTAACAAATGTGGCAAGAAAAGTTGTAACAGGGGGCAAAACTCACTTAACAAATTTCTGACTTAGCAAGATAAATTTTGAGCTCAATGGTGGTCGTAAGTTGAGGATTACCTGTACAGGTAATCCTTGACTTACAGCAGTTCATTTAGTGACCGTTCAAAGTTACAATGGCACTGAAAAAGGGACTTATGACCGTTTTTCACACTTAGACTGTTACAGCATCCCCATAGTCACATGGTCAAAATTCAGACGCTTGGCAACTGACTCATATTTATGACGGTTGCAGTGTCCCAGGGTCACGTTATCCCCTTTTGCGACCTTCTGACAAGCAAAGTCCATGGGGAAGCCAGCTTCACTTAACAACCGTGTGACTCACTTAAGAACTGCAGCGATTCCCTTAAGCACTGTGGCAAGAAAGGTGATAAAATGGGACAAAATTCACTTAGCAACTGTCTCGCTTAGCAACAGAAACTTTGGGCTCAATTGTGGTCGTAAGTCAAAGACTATCTGTACTTTTCCAAATACGTATGCATTACTTGGAAAAATATGAAGGTCTTCAGCTGGTAATGGTAAAAACTGGCAATATGAACTTCAATGTAGACCAAGTTCTAGACCTTGATAGGATAAATCAGGGGTAGGCAACCTTGGCTCTTTTATGACTCGTGGACTTCAACTCCCAGAATTCCTGAGCCACCATGACTCAGCTTGGAAACCTCTTCCTTTCCCCTCAGCATGGCTGGCTCAGGAATTCTGGGAGTTGAAGTCCACGAGTCATAAAAGAGCCAACGTTGCCTACCCCTGGGATAAATCAAGGTCGTGATGCAGGCGGATTATGTCCCATCAAGTCAGTTCTCAATGATCACATAGTTTTTCTTCGTGATAATCTGCCTCCTCCAATCTGGTCTTCCAACAGTTCCCCCTTCGTCGCAGTAACTGAGCGCGTTCCCCCGAGTGCTGCTTCTTGTTCCCACCATGTTTCCAAGCAACAGAGCAGTAGCTCTGCATTATGAGAAAGAGGATCTGATTGGCCCTCAGGGAAACTATCCCAACTCCAGCAGCTATTCAGCGGCATCACAAATTGCTCTCTTTTATTGGAAGTTATCTTGGATGGGCCTCTGTCAGGAACATTGTACAACACATTTTTGCGCTAGTTGGTTTCCAAAGTCCCTTCCCATTCTTATATTTGATGATTCTCTGGCCTAGATTTTTTTTTTCATTTTATCCACATTCCTTAGAACACATAATGTTCCCTTACTATTTTCCGGTAGCAGCTTCCCATTAAGGTGAAGATCTGGGCAAGGACCCGCTTAGAACATAGTCCAGACGCAGCCGCTTGGAGGAAGACAAGGGCACGGTGGGGGTTGTCAGCTTCCAGCTCCTGAACACCTGGAATAAACAAACAGGCATCAAAAAGTCTAATTTGATTCAATTTAATGTGTTGCTGCATGCTGAGATCTCTGTGCCCGTTATCTAAAGAGAACTACAGATAGTTCCTTGACTTACAACTTTTCATTTAGTTGTGACCTCTTGAAATTACAACAGCACTGAAAAAAGTGAGTTATGATCATTTTTCACACTTACAATAGTTCCAGCATCCCCATGGTCACATGATCAAAATTTGGACACTTGGCAACTGATTCGTATTTATGATTGGTTGCAGTGTCCCGGGGTCACGTGAGCCCCATTTGCGACCTTCTGACAAGCAAAGTCCACGGGGAAGCCAGATTCACTTAACAAGTGCGTTACTAACTTAACAACTGCAAAGACTCACTTGACAATTGGGACAAGCAAGGTCATAAAATGTGGCAAAGGTCATTTAACAAATGTTTTGCTTAGCAACAGAAATTTTGGATTCAATCGGGGTCGTAAGCGGAGGACTCTCTCTGAAATTACAGAAGTAAATGACCGTTTTCCTTGTCTTCCCGTTTCCACTTTCAAGTTTCCTAGTATTTCGGACGTCTCTTACCTCCTAGAGTGTAAATGGAACGTTCTTCCGTCGACTTCAGGTGTCTCAGAGAAAGTTTAGACACTACCAAACGTGGTGGTCCCCCAGTCTGAGAGGGTAAAGTGCCCCCACGGTGTAGACGTCGTCACTTTCCAGCTCACTGTCACAACCAACACAAGAAGGGTCTGGGATCTGAAAAGGAAACAACAAAGAATTCCAAGAGTGCCTGAATAGAGGAAGACTTCCCAAGCTGTGAAGATGGTCAGAGAGAGAGAGCAGCGCCTATCACGATATAATCAATTTGCTGAATCTAATGGGTGGAACTAGGGGAGCACTGAATGGGGCTGCATCGCACAACCCAAAGAGAGAGAAGAGGGGGTCCTCATTACTTTTGTCGTCCTTCTTGGTACCCACTTCTGTCTGCCATTCTGCCTCCTCCTACTTAGGCTGCTAGGGGGAAAAAATGATCTGCTTTTACCAGAAGTTTGAGCTGTTTGTCAAGGGATTTAATATCAGGCCAAGACTCATAAAGGCTGCAGAACAATAAGAGTTTATCACAGTTATCCATGCCCCTCCCCACCACAGAGAAGACCCTGTGGTATTCAGACTTGGCTTGTGGCCCTCTTTTAATGCTGGACTCCAAGGCTAGCAAGGCAATTTTCTCAGCAATTCACCAGGTCCTGATTAGCTGCTACTCTAGTGCAGTGGTGGCGAACCCATGGCACGCGTGCCAGAGGCGGCACTCAGAGCCCTCTCTGTGGGCACGCACGCCATGCCCCAGAGATGGCAACTGTCCCTCTTCAACCAGCCACCCGCTAACTCGCTGAGGTGCCACGTGGCCGGATGCATCCCAGCACGGCTGGTTTCCTCCCTCCTGTCCCGTCCCATCCCTCCTGGTCTCGCATGCTCTCCTTTTCCCTGGCACGACCCACTCCATCGCCTCCTCAGCTGTCAGCCAGCCATCCAGCTCAGAGGCGGCTTCTTTGAACTGCTGGCAGCAGGCTGCGGAGCCCCAGAGTGTGCCAATCGAGGGGCCGGCAGGCTGTGGCTGCTGATGGACACCATCGGCCCCATGTGCTCTCTGGCCTCTGTGTGCGGGGGCCGATGGTATCAGGCAGCAGCCACCCCGGCCCCTGCCTTGCCCCATGGCAATGGCACCCCGATCCTGCCTCACCTCACCCTGCAGGATGAGCCTCCTGCCCACCCCCCCACCTGCCAGAGACCCCATGGATCTCCCCCAACCCTGCCCACCCCCCCACAGGCGTCCCTCCCCATGAGCAACATTGAGCTGACCACGCCTACCTTGGCCACACCCACCCAATCTGCCATGACCACCACAGCCACGCCCACCTAGTGGGCCACACCCACCTGGCACCCGGCAATAAATAAGTGGGTTTTGGGTTGTAGTTTGGGCACTCGGTCTCTAAAAGGTTTGCCACCACTGCTCTAGTGTAAAGCTCCCACCTATCCCGGCTTTCCTTAGGGAAGAGGCAGCCAGGGTCGCAGCCCCAACACAACCTTCTCTTCCTCACCTGGGCACCGTTAAGGAGCAGCAGGAGGTCCCGGGCTCTCTCCAGCTGGTGGCCGGCCAGCCACGCCGCCGCCTGCAGAGCCGCCAGGTGCTGCAAAGGGGCCCGGAGCTGCTCCGGCGCGGCCTGCTGGAGGACCCTCGGCCAGAGTTCCCCGCAATCGAGACCCTCCTCGGGCGCAGCGAAAGCTTCCAGCACTGACGGGAAGGAAGGAGGGACGGAGGGGGGGCGTTGGCCAGGTCTCCCTTCCAGACCAGGAGCCCCCCGGCCCGTTCCGCTTCTTACCTCGCCGGAGTCCCCGCTCGATCCAGGCCGAGGCGCGCTGGGGGCCGCCGCCGGGCGGGCGCATCTCGAAGGGCAGGGCGTTGCAGAGGATGGCCAGCTCCAAGGAAAGGCTCGGGAGGACGGCGGGGAGCCCTGCGGAGGGGGGGGGCACACCCGAAAGCTGAGGAGGGGAAGGGGAAAGAGGGGGGTCCCGGGGAACACCCCCGCCCCCCAGGCAGCCCCCCCGCCTCCCCGGCGAGACCCCGCCCCCCGCCTGTTCGCTACCTTGAATCTTCCTCAGCAGTTCCGCGAATTGCTGAGGGGGAGCCGGGCCGGGAGAGGGCGCCGCCTGCAACGGAAGCACCAGAGGCCGCCTTAGTCCTACTAGGCCAGGGGTAGGCAACCTCGGCTCTTTTATGACTCATGGACTTCAACTCCCAGAATTCCCAAGTCAGCATAGCTGACTTGGGAATTCTGGGAGTTGAAGTCCATGAGTCATAAAAGAGCCGAGGTTGCCTACCCCTGTACGAGGCCGAGCGCACGCCGCCCCCTTCCCCCTCCCCGCCCTCTCCCCCTCGGCCGCGCACCCTCCGCCAGCGCCGGGCCAGCCGGTCGTTCTCAGCCCGCCACAAGGCCCAGCACCCGTCGCCGTCGCCGCCCGCCATCACACACGCTAGGGCGCACGCTCCTACCGCGCCGCCCGATTGGCCGGGACGCTTCCGTTGCCGAGGCAACACCGACCGGCGGCAAACTCGAGTTCTGCAGGGGAGCCAGTGGGCGGGTCCGCGCACGAGGCCTCAGCCAATGAGCAGCGCACGCTGGCCACGTGCATTTCCCCCTGGCTGAAGAGGCCAAAAAAGGGGACTCGGCTTTCCCTCGTGAAGGCGTCGGCCCCACCACCTCCCCTTTTACTCGAGGTTGCCGGGCAGGTCCTAAAGCCGACCTTTGCTATGTTTATCTCCTAAATCAGGGGTCGCCACACTTGGTCACTTTTAAGACTTGTGAACTTCAAATCCCAGAATTCCCCAGCCAGCATTATATTGCATAGCTGGCTGGGGAATTCTGGGCATTGAAGTCCATAAGTCTTACAGTTCCCAATCGTGGAGGCTCCTGTCCTAAGTTTATCTTTCAAGAATTCACCAGACACCTCCTTTGAAAAACTCCATTCTTTTCCACTCTTAAGGATCAGCAGGTTTAATTCTTCCAAGTGTTGAAGGTAGCAGCAAAATGCTGGTCGGTTGCAAAAACGCCTTATTTTGGGGGCTGAAAATGCACTTTTGCAGAGTCAGGCTGCCCAG
>NW_015389001.1:12008-15926 GCF_001527695.2 Protobothrops mucrosquamatus
CGTGGAGGCTCCTGTCCTAAGTTTATCTTTCAAGAATTCACCAGACACCTCCTTTGAAAAACTCCATTCTTTTCCACTCTTAAGGATCAGCAGGTTTAATTCTTCCAAGTGTTGAAGGTAGCAGCAAAATGCTGGTCGGTTGCAAAAACGCCTTATTTTGGGGGCTGAAAATGCACTTTTGCAGAGTCAGGCTGCCCAGCGAGGTTCCAGGCTCTGCCCAAGCAGCCTCTGTGGTTTAAAGCAGGGCTCCTCAACCTTGGCAACTTTAAGACTTGTGGACTTCAACTCCCAGAATTCCTCACTCAGCTTGCTGGCTGAGGAATTCTGGGAATTGAAGTCCACAAGTTGCCAAAGTTGAGGACCCCTGCTTTAAAGCACCCAGGGATTAGGAGGCCCTAATGACAAGAGGCATGGCGACCACTGCAGGGCTGGTGTTTAGCCATCTAATGAGCCACTCTAGAGAAATGTGTTAACTGTAAAAATAACGTCTGCTTTCTGAACCATTATGCTCTTGTCTGTGGCTCATACATCCTGTAATCACCGCCCCCCAAAATTATTTAGACTAGAATATTTAGACTAGGAATATATATAAGCTAAGAAGGAAATCATTTCAAGCGCACAATATCATGCGGAGACAGTTTCTGGAATTTACAATCCATTTACTTCCTTGTGCTCGTCAGTTCAACATCAAAATTCTAAATCCCCTCTCGTGACTTCTAGCATCCTTTTTGTGACAGCCATCAAAAAAAGATCTTGGGTAAAACGCTCTGCTGAGCTGCCCTGGATTGGCAAAATGCGGCAAGACACGGCAGCAGCAACCCCAAAGGGATTTCAGACACCGCTGCCGTTCAGGGCTCCCACAGCTCTCTCTTCCCACGAAGATTTACATTCAATTTATAATGTAATAAAAATAATATAATTAGAAGCGGTGAACGCGCCAACACTGGAAGTTTTTAAGAAGAAACTGGACAGCCATTTGTCCGAAATGATATAGGGTTTCCTGCCTGAGCAGGGGGTTGGACTAGATGACCTTCAAGGTCCCTTCCAACTTTATCATAATTATTATTATTATTAGTTAATCAGTATCCTACATCTTCCATAGAGCCACCTCTCCTTTCCATTTTGACTACAGGTAGAAATAGTGAATCCAAAAGGCTCTTCTTGCCACAAAACAGATCCAGAAGAAAGGAAGGAGGGACAGGCGTTACAAAACCTGCCAGCTCAAAGGTGAGAAAGGGGCAGGTTCTCAGAGGACATGTGTGTGTGTGTGTGTGTGTGTGTGTTACGAGATACTCTCACAGCCAGGTGGGAGAGATTCTGAGTCTCTGGAGGTGCTGCAGACTGAAATCAGGCGTAGCTAAAAGCTTTTCTCCCTGCGCTAGTCCAAAACAGAAGGGGTGTTGTCTTACCTGAACACCTTTTCTCAGCATGAAGAATGGAGAATCCACAGATGGGTTTTAGAAGTCCTCTAGCCCAATTAGACCAATCAATCAAAGTTGCCACGTCCCTGCTGGCCTGGACCATGCCCCAGTTTCTTTTTGGTCTCAGCCCAGAAGAGACGTGTAATTTGGCTCCCAGAAAAGCATTTAGGAGGACAGGTTGTATATTCTTTAACTAAATTTGTGGATTCTTCTATTCTTTCTTGCCAGCTAGGCAGCACTGGGATCAGTGCTGTCCTAGTTTGCAAATTAGCTGGTTGCCTTCGGCTGTTCTCCAGCTGATCGTTGCGATCGTCCCTTCCTGCGCAGCGTTGCCCCAGCTCAGTGGATCTAGGCAAGAAGCTGAAATCGGTCAGGGATACTCGACTGCATCAAACAGTGTGTGGAAGAGCAAGTGAGAAGCCAGAGCACATCTGCTGCACAGAAACATCCAGGCCAGGGCAGCAGGGAGTGACACTCGTGGGGTGGAGAGACAACTGACTTGGCACACATGCAGCCTCTTATGTTTCTTCACTGAACCCCAGATCAGCCAAGTGGCTCCTTCTTAGCTCTCCAAGACCATATGAGCAGCCACTGAAGCTACTACTCCAATCTGAAAAGCCGTACTTTTATTTCAAAAAGCCAAATCCAAAACCTGGAACCCAGAATCTAGCATCCCAACTTGATAGCAGCCATGATCTCCAAATACCTGGCCATTCAGCCTTCAAGCCTGGCCTTGTGTCTCAGAGCCCCTGAGCCGGGCGAAGCACCAGCAACGCGCCTTGCCCACCGCTTGGCCCTGCTGGAGCTTCCCTCCCCAGGACACTGTTCAGTACCATCCGGGCCTGGGACGCCCAGGGCTGCCAAACGGCTGCCAAGCCAGCCTGCTGCACACTCTCCTCCCGAGGTAGTTGCTGAATCCTCCAGAATTATAAAGAAAGAAAGAACTGCCACCCTGTTGTTCCCCACAAGATGTCTGTGCACCCCAGGCACCCGGCGCGCAGCGACCGAAAGTTCTCTTTGGTTTCATCTGGTGCTTCTTCCCATTCCTTGGCAAGTCTTGTCAAGTCTTGCCAAGGGCCGTTCCATTGCAACTGCCCGCCATTCATGTGGTGCAATCAAGGGCCCCTCCTTTCTGCTGCTCCCAAAGTCTCCGTCCTTGGCAGAGAGAGGAAGCAGAGAGCATCTCTGGAGGGCAGATGGGGTCTCCTCATTGCAAGCACTGACTCGACCGACTCCTTTGCACTGCTGCACTATCTGGGCTGCGCAAGGATGACCTGCTTGAACCACTTGCTGACAGCACAATCCACGCGCATCACCAGGCCAAGACCCAGGAGGAGAAAGACGCAGCTCACCATAAAGCCCACCGCTTCGAAGAGGAACCTGCCAGGGTGAAGAAAAGCACAGGGTGAGGTCACGGCAAGTAGGCAACCAATGCTCGGTGGGCCTTGGGCAGATCTCCCCACCAGCTCTCTCTGCAGGAAGCTCAGCAGTCGGTCACTGAAGAGGACAGAACCAGGGGAAGGACATGGACTCCTCTGCGGTTGGGGTGTGTGTGTCTGTGCTCAGGACAAATGGGGCCTCATCTCATCAAGCAAACGCCAAAGCCCCCAGGGTATCCCCTGAAGTTCAGGTGCAAGAAATCAAGAACCAAGGGTGTTCAAATGAGTACACATTTAATCCATGCTGCGTCTAAACAAGAACTACTGGTAAGAGTCAACTGAGTTCAAGGAGGGCTGGACTTAGCGAAGGGATGCCAAACTGATGACATGCTTGACCCCTCCCTCTCTCAGGCTCAGCTTGGTACTCTCCTACATCCTGTGTCTCAGGAAACCAGGCAATCTAAGTCAGGCATCCTGGGGCTGACATTACAGCCTCCCTGTTCTTCGTCAATTCCCCATTTTTTCTGCTTTTAGCTGCCTGAAGCTAACAAGGGTGTGCAGTAAAAGGAGAAATCTGGCAAAGCACAATATTGATCAGCTCAACTGCAACTCTTCCAGCCACCCACCCCACCTCCAGCCCAGGCTCAGGAGCCCTACCCTGACTCTTCCTGTGTGGGTTTTTGGATTGGGAGGAGTTAGAGAAAGAGCTTTTCACCACGTGGCACCGACTTAGCGGGGGACTTACTTTGGGGCAAAGACCTTCCACACCATCAGATGTCTCCTGAGAATCATGGCTGCCAAAACGGAAGCCAGAAGCTGTTGGGAGAAGAGAAGAGAGGGAAGCGGTTCAGTCCAGCCAGAAGAGGAGAGAGCTTGGTTACCAGCAAAACTAGCTGAGTGAAACAACTTTATTAGGGAACAGTTTCCCCGGCACCTGGAGGAAACGGTCTATCTAGACCCTCTCCAGTCGGGCTTCAGGCCGGGATACAGCACGGAAACGGCATTGGTCACGTTGGTAAATGATCTCTGGAGGGCCCGGGACAGGGGTTATTCCTCTGTCCTTGTTCTTTTGGACCTCTCAGCGGCTTTTGATACTGTGGACCACAGTATCATGCTGC
>NW_015389001.1:17194-25292 GCF_001527695.2 Protobothrops mucrosquamatus
AGCTCGCAGGACTGGCCTAGGGTAATTTTTAGAGGGGTTTTAATCAATATTTTAAATTGGACAATTCTTTAATATTCCTTTTAATTAATTTTAAATCTGTATTGTTATTTGTGTATTTTAATTGATTGTCCGCCGCCCTGAGTCCTACGAGGAGAAGGGCGGGATATAAATCTAAATAATAAATAAATAAATAAATAAACTCCAGAGGGGTCTCCAGGAAAAGCTGCTGCAGCCAGCAAGGAAACAGGTGCCCTGTCCCTGGGTAGAAGCCTGCTGGCCTTCTCACACCTGAGCCAGCAACCTCGCAAAGGAAACATACGGAAGGGACAGAGGGCTCATATCCCTCCCCAGCCCCCAGCAGCTCTTCAGCAGGGCCAGCAGCCCTGGACTCAAGCAAGGGAGAGCTAGAGACTGGTCAGGAGAGAAGGGCCCTCTGGGAGACAGAGAGATCCAGGAAGGGCAGCCTCTGCCCAGAGAGGCCGGGTGTGGCTTTGCAGGGGCAAAAGGAAGGCCTCTCCCCTGTTACATCTACTCTGCCCACCAGGAGGGGAAGGCAGGGCACCTTACAAGCCCCATCAATTATGAACCGTCATCTGGTGGGGCACGAAAAAGGGTCTTCTCGGTGGTGCCCTTTTTTTTATGGACCATTATTCCCCCCCAAACCGGTACAGTTAGCCCAGGGGTGTCAAACTCAATTTCACTGAGGGCCGCATCAACATTGCGGTTGCCCTGGGGGGGGTGTGGCCAGGGTAGGTGTGGCCTACTGGGTGGGCGTGGATGGAGTGGGTGTGGCCTACTGGGTGGGCGTGGCCAGCTCTACATCATTCGCGTCAAGGGTGCCTGTGGGGGCCTGGGCAGGAGTGAGACAGATCTGAGGGTCTCTGGCAGAAGGGAGTGGGACCAGGGCAAGCGCCAAGACATGGTCCACCGGGGCAAGTGCCAAGATGGCCACCACAAAATTGTACATTGGCTCCCGGCCGGCCTGGGCCAGGGCCAAGGCAGCGAGGGCCGTTCCCTCACTGTTTCCAGGATGGCTTCACGGGCCACATGAAACCACTTCGCGGGCCGCATCCGGCCCCCGGGCCTTGTGTTTGACGTGTCTGAGTTAGCCCCTCACCCTGCTGCTTTTCCAAAAGCCCTAAAAACATGGCTTTGTGGGTAGGCCTGGGGACCCCAAATGGAGACAGAGCTGAGCAAGTGGCTGATTAGATTGTGTGGTTGCTGCCATTTATGGGTTTTTATTGTATGGTGGATTTTAAAAATTTGTAAGCCGCCCAGAGTCACCTGTGTGTAAGTTGGGAAGCTATAGAGCAGTGGTGGCGAACCTATGGCACGGGTGCCAGAGGCGGCACTCAGAGCCCTCTCTGTGGGCACGCGCGCCGTCGCCCCAGTCCTAGGCCTTCAGCTGGGTTTTATAAAACCTTTTCGCTTTAGGCCTCCACCGCCATGTGAAGAAAAAAAAGGTTCAATCAGTCAATTTCAACTTCTCGCGGGAAAAGATCTTGCAAAGTTGGAATTGATTGATTGAACTTTTTAGTCCCACCCAGTCTGCCGTTACCACTGCAGCCACGTCCACCCAATGGGCCACGCCCAGCCAATAGGCCACACCCACCCGGCACTCGAGGATGCATAAGTGGGTTTTGGGTTGCAGTATGGGCACTCAGTCTCTAAAAGGTTCGCCATCACTGCTATGGAGGTTTGTTTAATAAATCAATAATGAACGTTCCTGATCTCCACTAAGTCACAAAATGGGCATCCTGGTGGATCCATCGGTTGCAGATGAACCAGGTGAGGCTCCTGGGGGGGGGCACCTGTTGCCACTGAATCCCCATCAAGGCCTTCTCTCACGATGGCTCCCACACACACACACATACCTGAAGCCCCAAAATAAGCAGGTATCTGAGGCCCAGCTGCACCAGGGCTGCTGAAAATCGCTCCGGTGCCTCCCGGAGCCTCATCTCCATCATCGGCTCCTCCCTGTCTTGGAGTCGCGTCTTTGGCCTCCCGGCCCCGGAGGTGCTGGCCTCACAGACAAAGGGCCACAGCAGAAGTAATGGGCAGCCAGCTACCTCGAGAGAAAGAGGATCACCATGAGACGTGGACCAAAAGCCAGATTATAAGGGCGCGTAAAAGAGAAACACGTGGAGAGGCTGGCACACACACACAGGAAGGGAATCAGGAAGCCCCCCTCCCCCTCCTCAGTTGTGGGCCAAAGAGCTTGGAGAGACCAGATGCAAAAAGAGACCCTTCCTCT
Organism: Protobothrops mucrosquamatus; assembly: GCF_001527695.2. Taxonomy (NCBI): domain Eukaryota; kingdom Metazoa; phylum Chordata; class Lepidosauria; order Squamata; family Viperidae; genus Protobothrops; species Protobothrops mucrosquamatus. The sequence continues at coordinate 19,449 of NW_015389001.1, forward strand.
TTCTTCTGAAGGAGAGCCAAAGGGCAACTCTTGACTCGCCATGGATGCCGGGCCCTTTCACAATGCAGAGAAGGCCTGTTCCTAAGAAGGACCCAACCCCCCCCCAACCGCACCCTCTGCCAGGGCTCTTCTTTGACTCCCACCCTCAGGTTGCCAGCCGTCGCAGCTGCCATTCACTCGGGAGCCCATTTCTCTCTCTGCTGGGCAAGAAGCCGGGCTGGGTCCCCGAGGCCATCTGAGAATCAAGCCACTCGCAAGCAAGCAACTCACCTGCCAGGAGGATCTGAGAGGCGAAGGTGTTGGCCCCAACGAGGAACGCAGGCAGCAGATTGGCGGCGTGTCCCTGCTGGAACCCCACGAAGGCCGCATTCCAGTGGATGGCGGGGAAGACGGGCTGATGGCCAGTGGCGTAGAAAAACTGGGCGGCAGCAAGAGCCCAAGCAACCAGGGCTTCCCACGGCACCACAAAGGGGTCTGAGGAGGAGAAGGAGGAACGCTAGCGAGAGCCTAGGAGCCCACCCTCCCCAAAGCACTGCTCTCCTTGCTAAGGAACACAGTGCCAAGCCCCCCCACACACATGGAGAGAGTTCAATAGGAGATTCGCATCCCCCTTGTTCCGCCTCAGAGGCACAGCAGCATCTACGGTTTCCGCTCACAGCCCAGAGGCTGCTGCTAAATCTTTGTGCATTGCAGATCCGGCTGGTCCGAGGGCTGCCAGGCCCAAAAGCCCCGCTAAGAACCTCTCTTATGGGCCGGAGTTCTAGTTGCCTTTAAAAGGGCTCCATCAGCTTGCTAGAAGCTTGGGGAGGGGGGTATTACTAGGCCTCTGGCTACTCTCTCCTGGTTTTCCCTTAAAAAGTCTCCAGGATTGCACTAAGCAAGGGAGATTGTGCTCACGACAGGTAATATCCACCATCACCTTCCCTGCCTCACCTGACTGGCTGCCAAGTATTCCTCAGGTACAATTCAAGATGCTGGTTTAGCCTTAAAATCCGAAAGCGCTTACAAGCCAGCTGTGATGCTGTTTAACTCTTTATGAACCTGCCCCGAGGATAAAGCTGGACTCGCTTCCCCAGCTCTGTCTGTCTGTCTGTCTGTCTGTCTGTCTGTCTGTCAGGCAAGTAGCTGCCTTTTGCTCCGAGATGCCAACCCCTTTTTTGCAGGCCGGACCCCTAGCCCTTTTGGCCTCCTTTCCCGGGGGCTTCTCTTAAGCTGAGATTCCTGGCTTCCGCTACTCTGCATTGAGTTTAACTGCGTTTCGAGAAATGTGCTTTGCTTTTGGACGATTCCTTTCAGGCCCTGCGGCCAGGGCCAAGCCAGAATTCCCTGACTCACCCGAGTCTGCAGAGAGGGCCCTGGCACAGGCGTGCATCCACAGCAGGGCGAAGGCCTCCACGAACAGCAGGAGGAAGGCCAGGCTGAGCCGCTCCGTGTGCAGAGTCATCAGCAGGAAGCCCAGCAGGGCCAGGGTGATGAGCACGGCGGCCGAATAGACGCTGCCCAGCCCGTAGGCGGCCACCGTGGCCCTGCAGCCGCCCGGCGTTTCCTCCAGCTGGCTTTTCAGGGACTCCTGGATCCGGCGGTACAGCTGGGAGATCAAGGCCTCGGAGGTGGAGGACATGAGGGGTGGGTCTTGGCTGCCTTCCAGAAAGACGGTCATGGGCTTCCACAAAACCAGGAGCAGCCCCGCCATCACCAAGACGTAAATCCCACGGGGGAAGACCTCCAAAGCCAGCTGGGCCCAGGCGTGGCGTTTGACCAGCATCTCCTCGGCGCCAGAGGTGATGGCCCAGTAACTGGCCAGGGTCAGGGCCAGGAGTGGGAATCCCCACCGCACAAAAAGCACCAGGGCGCAGGAGCTGTTCAGGTTGCCATAATGGCGCAGCCAGCAGCGGGTGCCACACACCAGACTGGCCAGCGCCCCCACACACAGGCCGTAATAGAGGTTCTTGGTCCTCGGTTCCTGCACGCTGGAGAGGGCCCCCAAGACGGAGGCTGTCTGGCAAACAGGAGTCTCCTCCCGGCACTTCCGGAAAAGCCCCGACAGCCGTGCACACACCACGACAACGCCCAAGGTGGCCAGCAGCTGCCAGCACAGCAGGGAGCCGTCCAGCCTGCCCTTCCACTGCAGCTTCAGAGCCTCCAGCAGCACCAGGGAGGTGAGCAGGAAGGGCACCACCTGTCCCTCCGCCACGACAAAGCTGTCCGAAAGCATGGCTGCGCAACGCAGGAACAGGATGCCCAGGGACAGCCCCGCCCAGAGCCTCGGCTTCAGCCTGAAACCCTCCAACGGGGGGCAAAGGCCAGCCGTGTGCAGGGCTGGGGGGCGCCTGGTCCAGCAATGCCAGAAGAAGCCCAGTTGGGAAGCCGCTGCCCCCCAGGCGGACAGCATAAGGAGGTCAGCTCTGGCCCCCCTGAAGACGTGAGCCAGCCCCAGCAGGGCCACCCCCGCCAAGCCCCAGAGCAGGGGGTAGAGGAAGAAGTGGCGGTAGGAGAAGTCCAGGCGAGTGGCCACCTGGGAGGCCACGTAGCACAGCAGGCAGGAGGAGGTCAAAAGGGCGCAGCCGGCCACCATGCAGCCGGGATGGAAGCGGGCCCAGGACTCGGCACACACAGCCCGGGCCTCCCGCAGATACTGCTGGAAACGCGCCCGGAGCCCCTCCATCTGCGGCAGGACCAGAGAGGCCTCCTGGACCAAGAGGTGCTCATGCTCCTCCGTGGCAGAGCGAAAGAGACGCTGAAGGTGCTGCAGTTTCTCCGCCGGGAGGTCCTGCGCGGCCTCTGCGTAGGAGTGCAGGAAGCGGTCCACCTGCCCAGGCAAAGAGATCGGTTGCTCAGAGTGCTGGAGAGGCTGCTTCAGCAAGGTGGGGAGAGGGCGCTTCACTAAGGGCCTCCCAAGCAGCTCAGCATGGCCTCCGAAGCCTCTCAGCCTTGTGGCTGCCAGACCAGCTGTATCTACAGGGCACACAGGCTTAGTGACAGCTTCTGTGTTGTGAGGGGCAACTGGAGATGTTATTGTGCCTCTGGGAGGCAGGACAAGGGGAGTGTGAATCCCCTGGTTCCCCTGCTGAACTCTCTCCGAGTGGGGTCCTTTGGGCCGTCTTAACAACACTTAGCGATAGCACTGAGACTTATACACCACTTCACAGTGCTCCACAGCCCTCTCTAAGCAGTTTACAGAGTCAGCCTGTTGCCCCCAACAATCTGGGTCCTCATTTTACTGACCTTGGAAGGATGGAAGGCTGAGTCAATCTCGAGCTGGTCAGGATCAAACTCCTGGCAGCGGGCAGAGTTAGCCTGCAATGCTACCTTCTAACCACTGCACCAAGACCTCACTTTTGAAGGCCCCCCCACGGGAGGGGATCCACTCTTACCTGCCTGGCATTGATGTTGTAGGCTGCCAGCTGGGCACGGAGCGAGGAGGCTGCATCCCCCTCACTTGCAAAGAGGTCAGCCATCACTTCCCCAATGTTGCTATACGGCACTGGCACCCCCAACAAGAGAGCCAATGTCGGCACCAGGTTCACCTGTGGGACCGTCTGGGGCTCCTGAGGAGGAATGGGGAAACAAGCAATGGGGCAAAGATGGAAGATCCCCGGGAAGCCGCCCACTTTTTTAATCCAGCCTTTTGTCAGGGATCAGCCACCTGGCGCTGCCTGCCGGAGGTGTGGCTGCTGACCTTGATGATTCCATCAGCACCACCAACGCAAGGAATTCTGGGAGCACCTAGAAGGCTGCAGGTAATCTGCCCTTGCCCAAGGACACACCTTATCGCAGCCCAGGGGTTGTCCTTCCTCCCAGAGATGTCCTACACCAGGGAGTGCCAGCTCTGTTTTGGCAGGGCTGCTCATGCTGGCCAGGTGCCCTTCTGGCTCACCTCAGGGGGAAGGTCCCGGAAGAGCGGAGCCTTGCTGTACACAAAGAGAGCCGCATCGAGTTCCTCCTCGCTGTCTCCACCGTGGTCCCCGGTCGCTGTCATGCCGTGGTCCCCTGCCACCAGGAGGAGCGTGTCATTTTCCAGGTGGTCAACCAGTGAACTGTCCATCAACAATATAGAACTTAAGCTACACGCTCTGGGCCAGCACCAGCGTGAAACAGACTGGTGGAAATAGTCAACTTGCACTTTTAGAAGCCACACCAGAAGCAACTGGGCTTCAACTGGGGCTGGATGGTTTGCGCCCTGAGCTGCTGCTCTACCCTGCACTAGATGAGGGCAGCCAGTAGAAAAGCTGCCTGACATTCTGCCACGTGAGGCTGGGGGCAGGAGGGGCAGCCATCCTGGGGAAGCAGGGGGGAGGGCTTCCCCTCCAGTTCCAACTCACCTGAGCATCTCATCCATCTGGGAGAGCTTCTTGGCCATTTCAGGGTGATCTGGTCCATGTTTGTGACCGCAGTGATCCACACCCAAAAAATGGGCAATGAGTAGATCCCACTCGCCGTCGTCCACTGTGCCACAGGAAAGAGGGGAGAGAGGTCAAAGGTGAAAAGGAGCACTGCATTTTAGGGAGGGCTGGAAGGAAGAACAGAGGCCGCTTGGAGCCTTCCCACCATTGCAGTGCAATAGCAGGGTATGGATTCAACTAGGTAAGGTACCAGAAAGAGGAGGGCAAAACACAAGAGAGGGGAGGGGAAAGAACTACATCCGCAGTCCCCAACCCCCAGATTGTGGCCCAATACCAGGCTCTGGCCCGTTCAGAAGCCAGCTGTGGAAGTGGCGGGTGGGCGTGCACATGCAGCTCCACTTGTGCGCTCAGAGGATCCAGCACAGCTCCATTTATGCAAGCGATGGGTGCATGTGCTCACTGCTTGCTCAAATGCAGTTGCGCGTGTGCTCGCATGGAACCATCCCCTCTGCCCTTCCCCCCCACTCCCCGCCGTCCACAAAGCCGGAAAAGTTGGCAACTGCTGAGCTGAATGGGAAGAGAATCAAGGGCAGTTGAGGCTGGGATTCCCTTTCCCTGTTCTTATTTGTGAAACCTCACAGAAATTTGATTGTGGGCTTTGGGTTTTTTGTTAAAATATATGCCATTTGGCCACCGTCGCTGGTTATGTTACGGAAGCAATTAAAAAGCATTTTCTTAGCAAAACCCAGGTCACTTTCTAGCTGGAGAGATCCCGCTCCCCAGAGCTGGCCTTCCGTTCTGACTCCGACTTCACTCACCCCCCCATTCTCCCACCCAGGACCAGACCTGCTCACCTGTCTGGTACAAATGCTGCAAAATCCCGTTGTCCACCGTGTGCAGATCTTTCACGTTAAAAGACGGGAAGAAGTGGGCCCGGTGGAAGGCCTGGGGGAAGAGGCCGTCCCAGGTGTCGTCCCCCATGAAGACCACTTTTTTCCCTGAAAGAGGAGGGGGGACGTTGGCAGAGGTATGGAGAAGGGGGGGGGTTCATAGCATGACAACCAGCAGGTGGCAACACAGCCCTAAGCATAAAATCTGCTGCTGCTCCACCATCACCGCCATTCCAGGGGGTCTCTCTTTCTCAGGGTTAGGATTGGAATGGGATGGAATAGATGACCTGTGAGACCATTCCTAATTCTTTCTTCCTTTATTTTCCCTCAACAAATGTAGGCCTGAAGCATCTTTTGTGTGCCTTGTTCAACAGTTGTGTGCCTTGTTCAACAGTTGTGTGCCTTGTTCAACAGGTTGTTGAGAGTGTGGTTGCACAGCAGTTTCCTCGGCACCTGGAGGAAACAGTCTATCTAGACCCTCTCCAGTCGGGCTTCAGGCCGGGATACAGCACGGAAACGGCATTGGTCACGTTGGTGAATGATCTCTGGAGGGCCCGGGACAGGGGTTATTCCTCTGTCCTAGTTCTTTTGGACCTCTCAGCGGCTTTTGA
>NW_015389001.1:26044-58924 GCF_001527695.2 Protobothrops mucrosquamatus
AGAGTGGGTCTCCTCAGGGTGCCGTCGGCCAGACAGTGCCGGCTGGCGACCCCAAGGGGGAGGGCCTTCTCGGTGGGAGCTCCCACCCTCTGGAATGAACTGCCCCCAGAGATCAGGGTGATCCCTGATCTCCCTTCCTTCCGCCGCGCCCTTAAGACATGGTTATTCCAGCTTGCAGGACTGGCCTAGGGGAATTTTTTAGAGGGGGTTTTAATTATATTTTAATTAGATCATAGTTAAATATTTCCTTTTTAATTAATTTTAATCTTGTAATGTATCTGTGTATTTTTACTTGATTGTTAGCCGCCCTGAGTCCGCAAGGAGAAGGGCGGGATATAAATTTAATAAAATAAATAAATAAATAAATAAACAAACAGTTCTTGGTGGTTAATTAAAGTACATCTGGAAGAATAGGATAGGGAATAGGATAGGATAGGATAGGATACGGAATAGAATGGAATGGAATAGGGAATAGAATAAGGAATAGAATAGAATAGAATAGAATGGAATAGAGTAAATAGAATAAGGAATAGAAGAGAATAAAAAATAGAATAGAATAGAATAAGGAATAGAATAAAAAATAGAAAAGAAGAGAAGAGAATAAGGAATAGAACAGAATAGAATAGAGACAGAGTTGGGACCTTGGAGGTCTTCTAGTCCAACCCCCTGCCCAGGCAGGTAACACTATACAAATGGTTGTCCAGTCTCACCTTGAAAATCTGCAGTGTTTAAGAAGAGATTGGACAATCATTTGTCTGAAGTGGTACACGGTATAGGGTCTACTCACACCCTAAATCCAAAGTTTCAGGGATCAACAGCTAGATTTCCCAGCCAGAATGAACACCGTTTATGTCTGACAGGCTTTTTGGATTGATATGACTGTGTGAACCACTGAGCCATGCCGAACTTCCAAGATTTCTGAGGAAATGACATCTTTTCAGTCATGATAAGTAGGAAAAAAAAGCCTAAAAACACACTCCATTCTCCTGGAGGTGGGACGGCTATGCCGTCCTGACTTTGCACCCAACATCAAAGTGCTCAAAGGTCCTAGCACAGGGGTTTTCAATCTGTGGCCTGTAGATCCCTGGGGGGGGGGCATAATGTCATCACAGGGGGATCCACCAAGGCTTGGAGAAATGTTATGATTTAAATCTTAAGTCTTGGGGGTCCGTGGGCATGGTCCATGGCCACAAAAGGTATTTAAAGGGGGTCCATGGTGAAGAAAAGGTTGAGGACCACTGACCTGGAACAATCTGGGGGGGGACCACCCCCCAAGTCAAACGTGCAGGGGCGGATCCCAGAGCCTCAGATCATGGGCCAAAGGTGGAATGGCACAGCCTAACCACCAATCAAGTCCCTTTGTCCCAGAGGGAGACCGTCTTTCAGGTTGCTGGCCCGGTTCTGCCATAGAGCCCGAAGGGTCGCCTGGAGGCGAGGGGAGGTCACTGGGGCCAGCTGATACCTGGAGGGGGCTCTTGCTCAGCTTGCGACCAAGAGCTCGACCAGCCGAGACCCGTCGCAGAAAGAGGACACGAGCGAGAAGGGAAAACGAACGCTTGGGGGCTGCTCAAGGGGCAGAGACTGGACGCCCGGCGAGGAGGGCACCTTCAGGAGGGGGAAGTCAGAGGGGGGGTCTTTCCAGGCTAACCAGCAGCAGCGAATAGGAGACCCCCCGCCCGCCCATAAAGAAGCACTTGCGACTCTCGCGAAAGCAGGAGGCGAGGCTGAGCGAGGGCAGGGGAGCCTGGGCAGACTTCAGCCTTCCACTTTCCTTCAAGAGGACTAGCGCCCCACCGAGCCGCCCCCCCCCGGGCTTCCCACCATTGCTGGCCAGCTGCCAGAGCAGGTTGTCCTCGTGGATGGCGTAGGAGGCGAAGTTGCTGCCGGCGTCCACGAAGGTGGGCAGCGAGCCGGTGGTCAGCGCCTTCAGCCGCTGCATCGTGGTGGTCGGCGGGTCGGCGCGGAAGCGGTAGAGGCGGCCGTGGCGGGGCTGCTGGAGCGTCAGGCGGTGCANAAAATAAATTGCAGCTGCTCTCCTCCCCATGGGAGGGAGGAGGCCTGGGTCTTCCATGAACCAAGGGCAGCACCCTTGCTCCAGGCTGCCTGGAAGGAGTCTTTAGCTGAAGTGCCAGGCCTCCCTCGAAGAAGGCCGGGACCTCCAGCATCTGTGCTTGCCCCAAAGATGTCTCCTTCTGGGCTCCCATTCCCTCAGTGCTTCTGACCCACCCATGCCAGGTATGGGCACCCCACATGGCAGAGGAAAACACTCGTGCTTTGGGCCAAGCCTCCTTGCCGCGAGCCGTTTCTGAGCTCTCCGTACCAGAAGCCTGGTTGATCCGCTCTGTTTTCTCAGCCTCTGAAGCCAGGATCTGGGCCTGCTTCCTCCCCTCAGCCACGTTGATGGCCGATTCTCGAATCCCTTCGGACTCCAAGACGGTGGCCCTTTTGCGCCTCTCGGCCTCCACCTAAGAGCAACAGGGGGCCCTTTTAGTGGGGATCTTCTCGCCTCTTGGCAAAAGGGCCTGTCTGTCTGCACAAGGACCCCCCAGGCTAGGACTGCAGGAGTTCAGCTGTTGCTGCTGCCCTGGGGCTTAGAAGGCATTGCTCCCCCCCCCCTCTGGAAGTCCCGAGCCCCAAACCCTGTGCAAAGACAGGGCCAAGCCAGATCAGGGAGGCCACTCCTTTTTGGAAAGATGACCTGCATCGACTTCATTTCAGCAACAGCCAGCCAGTTGATAAAAGGAGACCCATCAGAATGAAGAGAGCCAAGTACCAAGCGGCTCCACAGCCGTAGGACGGTGCCGGCTGGAAAGGCTTCCTTTAGCCAGGAATGCCATACTGACCTGCATCTGCATGGACTCCTTCACCCGGGGGGGCACGTGGATGTCCTTGATTTCGTAGCGCAGGCACCGGATGCCCCAGTAGTCCGAGGCCTGGTTGATGGAATCCACAATGCTGGAATTGAGGGATTCACGCTCCTGGACGGAACAAGGGTGGAGTCAGAGAGTCCAGAAAGGGCAGAGCAGAAAGGCAACCCTGGAGCCCATGGGGTTCCTTGGCCCGGCCCTGCTCAGGCCCACCGAACCTATGGACCGGAAGCAGCCAGAGTGTGCAACCGGGCAGATGAAGCATCTCAGCGTGGATTCTGCAATCACCCTCCACATTCTTCAGAAGTTGCTGAGCTGCCCCCCTTTGGCTTTTGCCTCAATAGGTTTTTTTAGTCAGAGGAAAAGGCCAGGTAGCTCTCTTCAATCAAACACCCTGTGCACTGACAGCTATCTGGTTAATCTAGATTATCTACATAAAATCCTGGGGAGGCCGCCCCTGTGTCAGGGCTGCCATCTTCAGCATACCTCACTTAGCTGGCATCCTGCCATAAAACGGGGAGGGGGAGGATGGGGTAAGATTGGGGAGGTAGGAGGGGAGAATGACAGGGCGACAGGAACCAGAGGTGTCAATCCAGAACCGACCGGCGGAAGGCCAAAACTCCACCAAAGAGGCGCCAAACCTCAAAACCGTTCCCAAAACATTTAATTCGAACATTATTGGACATCGACAGACTGGTCAAGGGCCAGGGGAGAGGGAAAAACGCAGGCTTTGCACGGCAATATTCAGATCCAGCTTTGCTTATGCTGTAATGGTTTGACTTTAGTAAAAGTAAACCTTTCACAAATGGAGACGAGGGTCTTTCTTTCCTAAATGTCCAAGTCGGGACAAGCCTGACACTCTGCTCTTCTCTTGTCCGCTATTAAACAGTGCATAGTGTGTGTGTGGGGTGTGTGTGTGTGTCTTCCTTCTCTTCTGTTGCTTACCCGGAAGACTTTATCCAGGGAGAGCTTGCCCAGCTCGGATCGCATGGTAGTCTGGGCAAGCTGAGTGACGGCATACTCGGGATCCTCCACCCCGTAGCTAGCCTAGAGGAGGAAGAGGGACATCGGACGGAAGGAACAGGAAATATGTGAATTTCTTCCAGGCCAGGCAGAAGGGCCAGACCCACAATCAAGGGAAAAGGCCTTGACTTTCTGAGCCCGAGGTCGTCCCGGCCCTAGAGAACATCAACCCAAAAGAGATCCTTCTGCTTTCATCTGCCAAACCTCCAAAATCCACGGAGGAAAAGCAGTTCTGAGAGCCCCACACAGCCACTGAGAACAGTCCCCGTTCTGTGTGGAGCTTCCGCTTGGTACCTTGTAAGGATTCATGATGCGCAGGTAGAGAACCCCGTCGATCTGGAGGGTCACGTTATCTGCAAGGACACAGGAATTCTTTCAGGACAAAGGGAACTTCTATCATCTATACAGCAAAGCTTTAGGGAAGGCCCAGATGCCAGAAAGCAATCCGGCACTTGGACCGCTAACACAAGGCTCCTGCTTTTTCAATCAAAACAAAGAGCAAAAGACCCCGCAAGCATCAAACGTCCAAGGCACTGGGCTAAAGGCTGCCTTCGGAGTCCATCTGCCCTTGGAGCGGACGACCCTGACCCGTTTCTGCTCTTATGTTTAGTCCAAGGACATCAGCGGCCCTCTGAACACCCCCCAGCTTTCTGCTTTGTCATTCCGAAGGGGGTTTTAAAGTCATTGCATGCGGCCTTGAATAATTTCAATTAGGCAGCCCCGAATTATTATCATTGCCACAATGTTTTGTGTCAAGAGTTTGGACAGCTCATCCTGGAAAACTTTATAGTGTTTTTATGCTCCAACAGGGGCTACGAAACCAGACTGACAAGTACAGGCAGTCCTTGACTTACAACCACAACTGAGACCAAACATTTCTGCTGGTAAGCAGGGCAGGTGTTAACTGAGTCTTGCCCCATTTTACAACCTTTCTCGTCACAGTTGTTAAGCCAATCACTACAGCTGCCAAGTGAATCACACGGTTGTAAAGCGAATCCATCCCCCCCCCCAACTTTGGTTGTTGGAAGCCAGCCAGAAAGGTCGCAAAAGGGGATCCCATTGTTGTGATTCCTCGCCAGCCAGTGGATCCGGCAGCTGAGTGATGACTCAGAAGGAGAGGCCTGGAGTGACATTAGAGTCAGAGGAAGGCTCTGAGGAGCTCCAAGACTTACAGTCGGACAAGGAGCCTGGCTCCTCTACTCGCACTCAGGCTGAGACACAGCTGTGCTGGGAGTCTGAGTTGGACAGTGATGACTTACAGCTGGGAGCTATCCAGGATGCACGTAAACGCCGGCAAGAAAAGAGAGTAGGACAAAGGAATGCAATGGGACAGCTCCAAAGGCAAAGGAGAAGGCATTAGGAAGCCACACCTTGGCTGAATTATAAAAGGGAAGGTGTGGTTGCCGAAGGTATCTATTTGTGTCAAGGATCAAGTTTCTGTGAACTGTGTTTGTTTGCCTTGGACATTGACTCAGGTCTGTGAATAATAAAAAGGGGATTGGTTTTTTTCCTGCAGTTCCAGCCTGCTTGTTGGAAGAGGGATTTCTCGTGAGCTTAACAAGGACTCACGTACGTAGGCTGGGACAGAACACATGTGACCCCGGACTCTGCAACTGTCATAAATATGAGCCAGCCACCAAGTGTCCCAATTTTGATCACATATGTGCTGCAATGGTAGTTAAGTGTGAAAAACGGTCCCAAGTCACATTTTTTCAGTGTTGTTGGAATTTTGAACGGTCACCAAATGAACTGTTGTAAGTCGAGGACCACCTGCACTGAGTGTGACCCGTTCCGTGGTGCAGCCTTTTCCTGAAGGAACTAATGCAGCCGGCAAACCAAAAGAATCAAAGCTGCCTTGACTCAGTTGGGCTGATCTCTGAATGCACAGCAGACCGGCCCCTTCCTTCCCCCCCTCCCCAGGGCTTCTGGTCCCCCAGCTCCAACTGTCCCCCAGTCTGGCCCTCTCACCATGGGTAACAGCCGACTGCTCTGGCACGTTGATGACAATTTCCTTGAGGCTCTGGACGTAGCGGATGCGGTCTAGGAGTGGGATGAGGAAATTCAGTCCCTGGCAAGGATCAGCAAAGGACAAGAATCATCCTTTTCTCTATCTATATATAATCATCTCAGGCTGTCCAACAATCACAGCATCACAAGGTTGGAGGGAGCCAGTCAAAAGCCTGTCTAATCTCTGCTAGAAAACCTCACGATGAAACAGCCACCACCAAGGTCATCTAGTTCAGGGGTCCCCAACCCTCGAGCCGTGGACTGGCACCGGGCCACGGCATGCCAGAAACCAGGCTGTGCAAACAAGCAAAATCCCATCCATGGGATGCAGGCAGTAGATGAAACCACACCCCCTCCGGTCAGTGAAAAACCTCTCTCCACGGAACCAGTCCCTGGTGCCCCAAAGGTTGAAGACCTCTGATCTAGTCTAAGCCTCTGTAATATGCTGCAAAACCAAACAGACCCTCCTTAAAGAGCCTGCTGTCCGGCCTCTTCTTAAAACCCTCCAGGCTGCTGTTAGCCCTTTGGAAAAGCAGCTGCAGCCAGGCAGAAATGCTTCCCACCCTCTTCCCCAAGGCTTGGCTCAGCCCTCGTCCTTTGCCCCGAAGTGTACAATCTGAGAAAGCTGAGATTAGCTGGGCTCATTTATTCCCCACACTATTTATACTCACAAGCATCTGCAGTGACATCCAACTGTCTGGCTCAGTGGTTCTCAACCTATAGGTCTCGACCCCATTTGGGGTCGATCGACCATTTCACAGGGGTCGCCAAGCAAGGCTGTCCGCCATTTTTTTTGTCCACCATTTTTTCCCCTTTTCCGGCGGGTGCCTTACCTCCCTTGGGCTGGGCCAGCTGGTGGTCGGCCTGCTCCGTCTCTGCCGCTTGCCAGCTACACCTCGGCCGGCGCAGGGGGCGGAACCACGCATGTGCGGCGCTGCCGGGCAGGGAAAGTCCTCGACTTACGACCGGTTGGGTAGTCCCCGACTTACGACCGGTTTAGTCCCCGACTTACGACCGGTTTAGTCCCCGACTTACGACCGGTTGGGGGTCGCGGCATTAAAAAGGTTGAGAACCACTGGTCTGGCTAATTGGGCCACACTCTGGCATTTTTTTAGGAACATGCTCAAGTCCATAGGTGGCCCACCTCCACCAGCACCATCCTCAACTGACAAAGATAAACCTAGCTCCAACTTTTTCTGGCTATGTGGGAGGAAAGGGAGTACAGGCAGTCCTCAACTTACAACAGTCATTTAGTGACCGTTCAACATTACAATGGCACTGAAAAAAGTGACCGATGAACGTTTTTCATACTTATGACTGTTGCAGCATTCCCATGGTCACGTGATTTACATTCAGATGCTTGACACCTGACTCGTATTTAGGATAGTTGCAGTGTCCCAGGGTCACGTGATCCCCTTTTGTGACCTTCTGACAAGCCAAGTCAAAGGGGAAGCCAGATTCATTTAACAACCATGTTGCTGACTTAACAACTGCAGGGATTCATTTAACAAATGTGGCAAGAAAAGTCGTATAAAATGGGACAAAACTCATTTAACAAATTTCTTGCTTAATAACATAAATTTGGGGCTCAGTTGTGGTCGTAAGTTGAGGACTACCTGTAAGAAGACAGCAAGCAGATGAGGAAGGGGCCATGCCATCTCTGAGCATGGAACGGGAAAGCAAAAAGGCTGCCAGGACCCCAAGCTCTCCTAAACAGCTCCTTGTGCTGGACTCCTGCCTGGAGGCTCAGCTGGAGCGCTCAATGGCAACATGGCGCTTTCCCTGTCCCCATAGGAGGAGGGGGAGGCCCCAGAGCAGGCGACCAGAGCTGGGCAGCCACCGTGCTGAGGCAGCATCTGATCCTAACAAGTGCAAGAACGTTTGGAAGGAGGCAAAAGCTTAAGGCCCCTTCATGGGCTGGGAGACCTGTTCGCTTGAAGGACGGAGTATTATTTACGTGGCTGCACCAGCTTGCGAGGCTCAGCAAGGCAGAGGCAGCCCATAGCAACGACCCATAGTTGGGGGAGGAAGCCTCGCGCTCCCTTTCCCCCTAGCACAGCCTCCCTGGACTAGAAGGGATCCGGGAGGCCTTCCCGCGATTGCCGGAGGGCTCAGAGGGCTGCTGCTGTTGCTAAGAGCTGAAAAGCACGCCCAGCAGGGCCCGATCCTCCGGCCCAGCGACCAGGGGGCTCAGCAGAGGACCGCTGGGGGACCACACTGTACAAGCGGCCGGGGCTCGCAAGAGATGGAGATCTTCAGGCGGAGCCGGGCGCCGTTTCGCTGGAGAGCCTCCCCCCGCAATGGTGCCCGACTAGATGCCCTCCGGGGATCTCCCCAGCACAAACACACACCCGCTGCCCCGCGGCTCTCACCGGCTCGAGGATGCGGTGGAAGCGGCCCATGCGCTCCACCACCCAGGCCTCCTGCTGCGGCACGAAGAGCACCATCGTGTTCATAGGCAGCCCCGAGGCGCTCCTCCGCGGCGACGATCCGGTACCCGCCCGACGGGCGCCCTGCAAGGACCACCAGGGAGAGGCTGGGGAGGCGCGGGGGAGGAGAGCCCGCCCCGCCCCCTCAGCGCTCACCTCCCCAGCATCCCCTGCCCGCGCCCGCCCGGCCCAGCCGCCCACCTCCCGCAGCAGGGGCCGCAGGCTGGAGACCCCGCGCGCCGCCCGCAGCGCCAGCATCGTGTCGCCCGCCCGCCCAGTGCCGGTCCGCTGCTCCAAGACCTCCGCCGCGCTTCCGCTTCCGGGAAGAAACCCGCCGGGGCGCCAGACCGTTTTCTCAACCAATGGGACGTCGGCTGCTCGGTTCCTCCCGTCACGCTCCGGAGGGAAAACAGTTCCGCGCGGCCATTGGTTCCGCCCCGCAAAAGACCCCGGCGTCCCTCCGGACGAAAGTCCCGGGAGCCTCCGTCGGGGGGCGGCCTCGAGGGGCGGCCCCAGAGATTTCCGGCGCTTCCGCATCGGAGCGCGTCCGTGGCTCGCCATCGCAGGCCTTTCCGGAGGTCGCGGCCCATCAGAGGCCCGAGAGCAGCGAAAGAAGCCCCGGGCGGGCAGAGCCGCCGAAGGGTCCGAGAGGGAGGGATGCAGCCAGGCTGTCCAATGGAAACGTGGACCACATTTCCAAGTCTTAATGCAGGCGAAAATCAAAACTAGCGCCTCCCGAGAAACGTCTCTTGTCCCACAGGGTCTCTCAGCGGGAGGAAATGCGACTGCCAAGCACCGGATTTACAGGCCGGAGCCCTTCAGGCCTGTTTTCCTCCAATGAAAGAAAGCCCACGCGTGATGTTGGCTGTCTTTCCCATTAAAGGACCCCCCCTCTCTCTTCCCTTTCGGCAGATGCTTCCATGTAGTTGCACAGCCGCCCTTTAACCCACTTTGGTCGCTCGGAAGAGTCTCCCAGGAATGGATGGGTGAAGCCAAATAACTGCACTTAAGACTTATATACCGCTTCAGTGCTCTGCAGCCCTTTCTAAGCCATTTACAGAGTCAGCCTGTTGCCTGCAACAATCTGGGTCCTCATTTTACCGACCTCCGAAGAACAGGGCTGAGTCAACTTTGAGCCCCATCAGGATCGAACTCCTGGCTGTGGGCAGAGTTTGCCTACAATGCTGCATTCTAACCATTGTGCCACAATGAAAGGTGTCTCTCTCCAGTTGCTTCTCACCTGGAAAATTGCACTGATGCGGCACAGCTGGAAGCCTCCAGAGGTTGGGAGGGGCGGAGACAAATCAGTCACAAATCTTATTGGCACCAAAGGCATGGCACTTTCCTTCCCACACTACCCAGTCTGGCCCAACTCCTGCTGTTATAGAGAGTGAGGCTTCCTTAAGGAATTTGGCCAACAAGAGAGTTCAATAAATCTCTCATGTGTCAGTGGCGACTGTCCTCCAATTAAAATGGGCTGATTCCCCCCCCCCAAAATAAGGTCACCCAACAGTCCAAACCTGCTTAACTGTCTCATTTCAGCCCCATCCCATTCAGTGGAATCAGACTCTCTTGAAAATATCAAGGCAGGCAGACATTTTTTCCAAACACACATTTATAGATTTTTTTTCTGTTTCAAAAAAAAGGAAAGAGAAGGGAGAAAGTATTCCATACATTTCTGCCTGTCTCTCTTTCTTTCCTTTTAAATATAAATATTTTCAAGTCTCTGTAATTGTAGCCCCTTTCATCACACCTGCTCCCTCTTGAGAGAACAATGTAGGAGATGCAACCCAAACCAAAATGATACCAGGAGAACATAATGCTTGGGGCAACAGGGAGCAGAACTGTCCCTCAAAAGAGGCCTGGGCTTCACAGCAAGGCTTCCTTTCTTCTAAACTGGTGCAGCTCCAACTAGGACAGATTCAAAGCTATCCATGGACCCCTCAAACAGCTCCTCCTGCCTTACCATCTCCAACTTGGTTGGTGCCCTCAGCAGAAGCACCCACACGGGTGGTGATAGTTCAGTTCACAAAGCAAAAACTTACACTGATTCACAAACCCTGCTTCATACCTCCAGAGATCAACTGTCTGAATTTTCTTTGGGTCACACACGCACTGTGTGTGGACCAGAACTGGGGGCTGAGAGGCCAGCATGAGCCTCTCTAGGTGACCCAAGGGCCTGGTGTTGTACAGCTGGTCCAGGGGAAGAGGAGGGCGCCTGAAGCAGCAGCCAGGAGGAAAGACACCCCCTCTCCTTGGAGTGTTACAGCTTTCATGGCTTCCTGGGAAAGGGGAGCAGTTATGCTTGATCTGTTCGCCTTGCACGGCTGTCTTCAACTCCCTTCTGCAAGCTAGCTTGGATGGGGCTCCAATGCCTCTCCTGCATGGTGATCCAACTCGATTCCTAAAAAGAGCACCTTCCCCATGAAGTCCCTGGAGACAAAGACCACCTCCCAGTTCTGCACATACTTTTGCGTGGCCCAGACACCTAGGCACCCTGCCCGCCTACCAAAGCCAGCAGGGGCCCATTCCCTGTGGCAACCTGCCCCCCCTTCTTCTTCCCTTTCTGCCCAGCCTCCTGCACCCTGCACAGAATTGTACCAGCCACCAAAACAAGAGGTTGAGATGTGCTGCATTTGTGATCCTGGCTGGGCTGGATCCAATGACTGAAACACGGCTCTGGGAAAAGGCCTGGCTCTCCCTGCTCCAGCTGCGCGGAAGCGTCTCCAACCCCCCCCCCCCGCCCCATCTCTGCTTGGGCAAAGTGCTGCTTCCCGGCTCCCTCCTTCAAGCCCGGGGAGAATAGCAGGGGTTGCGGGGCAGTTCCGTGAAAGACTTCAGCTCGTAAGGGATCCCAGAGTCCATCTCGATAGACTTGCGCGAGAAGAGTAACCGGATGTTGTCGTGCAGGTAGATCTTCCCCGACTTGGAACTGTGGAACCTGGGAAGGGAAACAAGAGACTCTTCAGAAGAGCCTGCGGGGTGGGGAGATCCAAGGCTGCTGCTCCGGGGGGGGGGGAACAGGGGGTCCATTTGGGAACCAAGGCATATTTGCCTGCAATGGGGGTGGGTGGAGAGAACCTGGGCAGCCAGCACAATACTCTGTACAGTCCTCAACTAACAACAGTTCATTTAGTGACCATTCAAAGTTACAACGGCACTGAGGAAAGTGACTTATAACCATTTTTTTTTCACACTTATGACTATTGCAGTATCCCCAGGGTCACGTGATCAAAATCCGAATGCCTGGGCATTCTATTGGGCATTATGGATAATTTGGATCAAAAAGAAATGAAATTGATGTTGTACTGTATAACAGCAGCAAGGACATTAGTTGCTCAAAATTGGGAAAAAAAGACGTTACCAACTATGGATGATTGGAGACAGAAGGTATCGTATTTTGCAGAGATGGCAAAAATATCCGCATACCTGAAGGATCACTCTCAGGAGAAATTTATTTCAATGTGGAGAAGATGGATAGATTATATTCAGAGAAAATATGAACTGAATAATTATCAAGTAGCTTTTGATTAAAAAATCTTTTTTTTTTACATATATATATATATACAACAAATATTGATATATTTATAAAATTTGTATGTATTTTAATGTTATTTTAGAGTCACAGTAAGTTTATACTAGTGTGTAGTAATAATGAGTAGCTTTGGATAGAATGGGATTATTGTTTGTTTATTTCCTGGACCAGCTCTGGGAAGTCTTGGGGGGGGGAGGGGGAAAAGGGAATAGATAGGTATATGAATTGATGTATTGTAGATTTATATGTGATTTTTTAGGGAGGTGTCCGGTGGGTACCCCAACTGCACCAGATGGGATGGTTGAGAGAGGAAGGGATGTAGGTAGAGAGGGAGGAAGGAGGAGAGGTTGTAGGTCAGGGGGGAGGAAGGCGTGGAAAGTGAAAGAGGGGGGTGCAGGGGGGGACACCGGACACGTCCATGAATGTATTGAGTAGTGTTATTTTTTCTTGTTTTTTGGTTGATATTGTGATTAAATGCACCATATTTATGTTATTGTTTTTAATTGAAAAATTAATAAAAATTAAAAAAAAAAAATCCGAATGCCTGGCAACTGGTTCATATTTATGACGGTCGCAGTGTCCCTGGGTCATGTGATCCTTCTTTTGTGACCTTCTGACAAGCCAAGTCAATGGGGAAGCCTGATTCACTTAACGACTGTCTTACTACCTTAACAATGGCAGTGATTCACTTAACAACCGTGGAAAGAGAGGGCGTAAAATGGGGCAAAATTCACTTAACAATTTTCTCGCTGAGCAACAGAAATCTTTGGCTCAGTTGTGGTTGTTAAGTCAAGGACTACTTGGATATAAGCTTAGGGCCCAGTTAGAAGAGCTGCCCGAGGACAGAGGCCAGGCGATGGGCTAAAAACTGCCGTATCCCTATCCAGCTGCTGCCCAGAGACCCCCAGTGAGGGAAACTCGCAATCAGACCCAAGGGAAATAACAGCTCCGTCATCCGTTTGTGAGCAAAGAGCAATAAAAAGGGATGCAGCCCTAAGATGATGCTTGTGGTTCGTTCTGAAACAGTTAATCCTGGTTCATTGGATTAGGGCGCATCTAACTGGTTTAGGCAACTCGGAAGGAAAAAGATAAGAGGAGGTTCAGCCAAGGTGTGGCATAATCCCATGCCCTGCTTTCCTGGCCCACTTTGGTCTGGGCAGCGGAAGAGCCCAATTCTTTCAAACTGGATTTCTACCCTGTCCCAACCAGGTCTCTGAGCTGATCCGTAACAAGGAGACCCAAACCAGCCTGAAGAACGGGTGCACAGGAAAGACACCCCCCTCCCCCGGTCTTTCTCGGCTGCTTCACCATGCCACGGTCCCTGAGTCCACCAGTGTGGTTCAGGTTAATTTTATTTGTTTGTTTTGTTTATTTATGAAATTTGTCGGCCATCTCGTATCCAACGACTCTGGGTGGCTTGTTCTAAAATGGTGCTAAACCACATCCAAAATAAGCCCAACCATCAGCTCGGGTGGGGGCACAGAATGTTTGTACTGCTGCCTCCCAAGGAGCCCAAAATCAAACCTCTGTGCGAAAGGAGGCCGACTCTCTGCTGGTATTCGAACCCACCTCTGAATGCACCTGCGCGAACCCAGAACAGGTGCTGATATATGGCTAAATCTGGCCTCTCTCTCTCTGCCAACACCTGCCTCCTGCTTCCCACCACCCCCACCCCAGCCCAAATCTGGGAGAAGATTTGGGGGTGTTTTCCTGGTGGCAAGCCACAGTGGGATGGGATGGGCTGGAAGAGTGAAACAAATGCAGCGGAATCCACCAATCCCTCCCTCCCTCCCACTCCCTGGGCCACAAATGAAAAAGGCCGCATTTGCCCTCCTTATGCCCAAGCTGGGGGCAGTGACCGCTGCCGGACAGCCGCGGGGCCGTGAGAAAGAGCTGAGAACCGCTCCGAGCACAGAAGGTTCAGGCCCTGCTCTCCCGGGCCTCAGCAAAGCCCCAGAGGCAGCCCCGCTCGGCTCCCCCGTCCTCACCTCAGGTGCATCAGGTAGCAGAGGACCCGCTTGGGCTGCTCTGCAAGATCCGAGGCGGAGGCCTCCCCCTCGCCCACCGGCACCAGGAAGATGCGATGGCGCAAGAAGGTGACGTGGTTGGCAGGCATGTCGTGGAAGTCGTAGGTCACCAGGAACATCTTGACCACCGTCTTATTGGGGTTGAATAAGGTCTGGAACGGGAGAGGAGTCAGTGGGGAGGGAAGGAGGGGAGGCCGGCAGCTGCTCGTGGGTCTTGTGGGTCTTGCCAACCGAGGAAGGAAGAAAGGCAGGAGCTGCCGTGACATGGTTGGTTGGGAGTGGGGCTCTTCGCCCGGCCTCCCCCTGCCATGTCTTCCGTCCTCACCCCCTTCTCTCTGCTCTGCTCTCTTTTCTCTGTAGAGAAAAGGAGGAGAGAGGGGAGGAGGGGAGGGGAGGGGAGGAGAGGAGAAGAGGGAAGGAAGAGGAGGAGGGGAGAAGAAAGGGAGAGGAGAGCCAGGCTGGCCCCAGCTCCAGGCTATTCCCCACAAGCCAGAGCCCCCTTCATTCCTCCCACCGCCACTCACCACTTGGATGGTGCCCGTCCTGGGGATGCTGTAGCCCTTCTTTCCCAAGGCTTCCAAGTCAATGACTCCCTACGGCACAAAGGAGGCACGAGGACATCGTCAGAAAAGGCGGGATGTGGCCAGTTGCCACATGAAATTCCCTTGGGGAGCCCCTTGCTGGTGGAATCGGGGGGCCGGGAGGAAGCCCATCGTGAGCTGGGTGCTCCTACAGCAGACTGCCTTCCCTGGGTCAGTCCCCAGCACGCCCCCCCCTCCCCAAGTCTCTGGCATTTGTTCAACCACCCGCACAGACCCGGCGGGATCTTGAAGGAGAGGCCGCTGCCAGCTGCCTGCCTGCTCACCTCCAGCCTTCCCAGAGCAAATGCAGGGCTGGTTTAGGGCTCCCCTCCCAGCCCTCCTCCCAGCAGCCACTCACTAGAAATGGGGAGGGGGCGTTGTGCTCGGCTATGTCGAAGTAGGTGACCTCCACCGGCAGGGTGGCGTGCTGCGGGCAGTAGGATCCGCTGGCCCCGATCTCTGCGGTGAAGCCTTCGATCCGGCCGGAGGGTGGGAAACGCCCCTTCAGCATTGACTCCTGCCAGGAGGGAGGGGGCGCCGTTTTCAGGAGACGGGGAGCTTGACCAGGATGCCCCCCCATTTCCCAATGAGGACCAAGCTTTTCTCAGCTCAGCCCCCTTGGCAGAAAGGAGGGAGCCACCCCACAGCTTCGTGTTCACATGGGACATTAACGGTCCTTCAGGTGGTGGCCACACTCAAGGCCTCCCCAGACCTGCTCAAGGACCTCGGTTACCTCAAAATTCCCCAGAAGGGCGTGGCTGATGGAGGTGGTGGGGGGCCGCCGGCCCACGAGAGCCCTTCCGGGGCTGCTGCGCAGTTGCCTCCTCCTGCTTGGGGCAGAAGGGAAGTTTCACTCCAGGGGGGCCTCCTCCAGCCCCTCCTGACCCCTGCTGAGAGGGCCACGTGGGCAGCCTTGGGGAGCTCCATGGACAGGCCCCAGGGCCGTCCCACCTTGCTGCAGAGTTTGGAGGCTGCCTCAAAAGTGGGGAGGAGGGGGGGACTCACGGTTTGAGGTGGAGCCCCGCTTTCAACTGAGAAGCACCGGTCCTGCTGCTTGCTGAGCCCTGTACCGGGGAGACCGGAAGGGGAGGTCAGATCCTGCCGCTCCACCCAAAGCCCCTGCCTCCAATACAGGACCCCCTCTGGAGCAGATCGCTCCTCCTGGGAGCAGCTGGGCACTTACAGCTCCATCGCCCCGTTGAGAGGCGAGGAAGAGAGACAGCCCACATGGGTCACCTTGGAAGCCAGTCAAGCCTTAGGAAGGAGGCTGTTTTTCAACCTGCCCAGCCAGCCAGCCAGCCAGCCTTCCTTCCAGAACCAGCACCGTCTGATGGACCCACCTGACCCGCTGCTCTGATGGAAGACCAGTTGAGTTAAACCGGCGCTTCTTGGACCGATTCCCAGAATTCCCTGGGCCAACCTGTCGGTTGGGAAATTCTGGGAGTTGAAGTCCACACATTTTTCGAGTGGCCGAGGTTGAGAAACGCTGAATTATCCCCAGTCCCCCAGAAGGCCTTAGGGTAGGGGT
Source organism: Protobothrops mucrosquamatus (assembly GCF_001527695.2). Lineage (NCBI taxonomy): Eukaryota > Metazoa > Chordata > Lepidosauria > Squamata > Viperidae > Protobothrops > Protobothrops mucrosquamatus. Next base: position 42,042 of record NW_015389001.1, read on the forward strand.
AGGGAACCTTGGCTCTTTTATGACTTGTGGACTGCAAACTCCCAGAATTCCTGAGTCAGCCTGGCTGGTTCAGGAATCCTGGGTGTTGAAGTCCACAAGTCATAAAAGAGCCAAGGTTGCCTACCCCTGGCCTTAGGGACATCTGAAACTTCTCCTCTTCCTACAGCAGGGCTGGTTCAGGAGGAGGACAAAGATGCCACAAGCTCCAGCACAGAACAGGAATGGGCCAGGGAACATGGCTGCTCCGGCCGCTGAGGACGTGCCTGAGTGGGAACCTCAACTCGGGGTCTGTTTGTAACAAAGCATCCACTGCAGCCTTGGCTGCTCGTCAGGCTCAAAAGACCAGGCCCAAACATGAAGGTTCAGTTAAAGTGATTTATTGCTAAAGCCCATGCGTAGGACTCTTCTCAACTTAAGGGTCAGCAACTGGTAAGAGTGAGATAAGGGTCCATGGGATTCAAAGGGGGTTGGGCTAAGTCTGCTTATGACTACAGTAGGGATTCTAGGTAGATTCCTCTTTTCACTCCGCCCTCAGGTTCTGCCACTCCTTCTCCTACACTGCTACCGATATGAAAGCCGGCTATCTGGGGTAGCCTCTCTTGGCCCTGATCACCCAAACTGGGCCTGCAGCAGTCTGAGCACTGGTGACACCCAGGAACAGGAGTGCAGCTACCAAGCAGCTTCCGGTTGGTTTGACCCTTTACCGGGATCACCCACTGCAATTAGATCAGGGGTAGTCAACCTTGGCTCTTTTATGACTCGTGGACTTCAACTCCCAGAATTCCTGAGCCAGCCATGCTGAGGGGAAAGGGAGAGGTTTCCAAGCTGAGCCATGCTGGCTCAGGAATTCTGGGAGTTGAAGTCCACGAGTCATAAAAGAGCCAAGGTTGACTACCCCTGAATTAGATTCTCATTCATTCATTCATTCATTCATTCATTCATTCATTCATTCATTCATTCTCTCTCTCTCTCTCCCTCTTTCTCTCTCCCTCTCTCTCCCTCCCTATCTCTCTCTCCCTCTCTCCCTTTTTCTCTCTTCCCCCCTCCCTCTCTTACAATTATTTTTCCACTATACTTTAAAGTCCCTGCTTTTTATTCAGATTTTTTAATTGCACAGGAGTGTATCTGTCAACAGCCAATTAGATTGCAGTGGGGTAGAAGGGCAGTAAATATGTAAAATGGAGGCCATGCATTCTCCCGCATCTGGGAGAAAATGGAATGTCTGCCCCTCTCCGGAGAGATCCCAGAACTCAACCCAAGGGGGGGGAGAGAAAGAGCAAAGAGGCAGGGGAAAATGGAACTGGGAGATGAGGAGGCGGGAAGGGCTTCCTTTCCTTCCAGGACAAAAGGAGAGAGAGAGACATCTAGCACAATGGGTCCTCAACCCCCGGAGCTGCAGCCAGTTTGGAAATGGGCCACACAAGAGGCAGGCGAGTGTGTAGATGCGTGCGGCTCCATTTGCGCAAGAGAGGCGCACGTGCACAAGTGGAGTGCAAGATCATGCGGGTGACTGCCACTCGCACGGCATCATCCCCTGCCCCCTCCCCCACTGCTCTGCCAAGCTGGAAAGCTCGGGGACCGCTGTCTAGCACAGTGGTTCTCAACCTTTTTAATGCCGCAACCCCAACTGGTCGTAAGTCGAGGACTAAACCGGTCGTAAGTCGAGGACTAAACCGGTCGTAAGTCGAGGACTACCCAACCGGTCGTAAGTCGAGGACTTTCCCTGCCCGGGAGCGCCGCGCATGCGTGGTTCTGCCCCCTGTGCCGGCCGAGGCGTAGCTGGCAAGCGGCAGAGACGGAGCAGGCCGACCACCAGCTGGCCCAGCTCAAGGGAGGTAAGACACCCGCCGGAAAAGGGGGGGGGAAATGGTCGATCGACCCCAAATGGGGTCGCGACCCATAGGTTGAGAACCGCTGCTCTAGCAGGATTTACTCATAGTCTGGGAAAGCCCAGGTGCGTCTGCCACTTACAGAGGCTGGGTCCAATTAGCAGGCTGGGACCTCTCTTTTCAGCTCTAAGCGAGGCTCCTTTGCAGGACTGCAGGGAGTGCCCGAACTCGGGGCTGTCAACGCTGCTAATATTGAATATTCTTGCTTTGACAAAAAATGCAGAACTCTCTGGTACTTTTAGAGTTAATTCAGAGGAGAATGAGAGAGGAGAGAGAAAAGCCCGCAGGAATGGAACGGAAGTGAATCTTTGCCCTCCAGTTTAATTGGTAGATGTGAATCATGACCCCAAAATAGGGGAGGGGAAATGCCTGGAATGTTATGTGCAAAGGAAGGGAAATTCAGATCTTGGCATTTCTCCATGCCGTGCTAACACTCCTTTTACACTAATAAAGGATTAGGTCAGGGGTAGTCAACCTTGGCTCTTTTATGACTCGTGGACTTCAACTCCCAGAATTCCTAAGCCAGCACAGCTGGCTCAGGAATTCTGGGAGTTGAAGTCCACGAGTCATAAAAGAGCCAAGGTTGACTACCCCTGGATTAGGTTAAAAAATGCCTGAAAGTTCTTTGAAGTGTTTCATTAGTCAGACACATGACAGGGGCCCTGCCAGCAAGATGGCACCCCTGTACTCTTTTCCTAGACTACAGCTCCTCACCCCCCAGGTCGGTTTTGGGAGACAAATGGTGCCCCCTCCCTGCCCCAGTCTCTCACCTTGGCTGCTGGAAGCAGGTGGTTCCAGAAAGGGGCGCCCTTGGCATCGGTGCTGCGGCAAGAGGCTGGCACTGTGGGAGAACGCAGAGCCCTCCTTTTGCGTGCTGGTGGAAGGCTCTCTTCCTCCGGGCCGGTGGCCGCCCTTCCTTCAACTGAGGGCAGCAGCTTCCTTTTGGCCGGGCAGCTGGTAGGGCCGCCTGCCGAGAGCTGGCCGCTGGAGCAGGGCGTCTTCTCGGCCGAGCAGAGCCCGTTGGTGCCCAAGCTGGGGGCCTCCGGCGGAGTGTTGGGAGCCTGGGCCTCCAGGGATGGCTGTCCTGGCGGGGAGGATGGGGGTGCAGGGCTGTGCAAATCGTGACTATGTGGGAAACGGGGGCCCCCGTTCTCTTCTGGCTTGGAGTCCATGGCGGGCTGCTCCCCCCACAAGACGGGGGACGAGTCTCTCATGTGCAAAGTGGTGCAAAGCCTGCCAGGCGCCGGCAGCTCCCAGCCTCTGTGCTGGCCGGGACTGGCCTCCTGTCGGTGCTCTACCACTCGCAGGCCGCTGTGGGAGAAGTGCTGGGCGGCGCCCCCCAGGGCCAGCTCGTCCACCAGGAGCCCGTCCTCAATGGCCTCGTCCTCCTCCTCCTCCTCCGTGCCCCAGTGGGCCCTCTTGGCATCCCACTCGGCGCTCTCGGCCACCCACCGGGGCTCCGGGCAGCCCCGCTTGACCGGCTGCCGTCGGGGGCCCCTCTGCTGCGGTAGGGCAGGGCCGCTGCCCCGGGGAGAAAAGATGGAGACCTGGTAGACCTTCTGGCTTCCCAGCTCTGGCGGACTGCAGCCCATCTGGAGGCCATGATGCTTCCAGGTCTGCTGCTGCTGCTGCTGCTCCTCCTCCTCCTCTTCCTCCTCCTCTTCCTGCTGCTGCTGCTCCTGCTCCTGGCTCAGGCCTGTGCTTGGCTGGCGGGGTGGTCCAGGCTCAGCCGTGAGGTGCCTCATGGGGCTGAGCGGGAGGACAGGCTCTAAAGTGCCGTGTGGTCAGGGCGTCGGGCCGAGTCCCCTGCTAGGAAGCGGGCTGCACAGCCACATCTGAAAGGAGAGGGAGAGAAGGCGGGGTTGAGCAAAGCCCCCCGAGGGCCCCTCCCTGCCATTCCCCCCCCCAAGGACGCCTCTCCAGGCCTGAAGCAGGAGCCCTCACCCTGCCCTCCAAGGGGCAGCCCCAGACCCACGGATTTCTCCTCCAGACAGTCTTTCTCAGCTGCAGGCTGCTGCACCTCTGGGGAGCCAATTCTGGGGTCCTGTCCCTCCCCAGTTAGCCAAACCCCAAGGGGAGGGGGTGTCCTGGTACCAGGACACTTTCTCCAAAGGCTCAGAAGCCGAGGGGCCAAGGCCTTCCTGACCCTCCAGCCCTATTGCAAAGGTCCATAGCACCACTCACAGGTTGCCCCTCCCCTTTGAAGAGGTGCCACTGCATCCCACTCACCCCACTGTGCGGGGTCCCGTCCCCTGACCGGCGTGTTCTCCTGCTGCAGCAGCCGATGGTGACTGGTGAAGCTGATTGGGGACACCTGCCACCCCGGCACTCCCCAGAAGCGGCGCGGCTGTCGGGGGATGGTTCCCACCATCACGGGCTCCGGGTCGGTTCTGTCCGCAGAGCACCACAACGTCCCCCCAGGCCAACAAAGCAACTGGGCAGCAGCCCTGGGGAGAGAGGATAGAAAGTCCGCCTGTAGCCTCTTCAAGAGGGAGGGGTCCATGAGGGGAGGTCAGAGAACGCTCCTGGCAGGGAGAGAGGGAGGGAGGAGGAGAAGAAGGGGTCTCTGGACCTCCTTAATAAGGAGGGGGTGACCAGGGATCTTCACACCAGAAAAGGATTCTCTGGTCAATCCACAAATGCGTCCACATAAATCCACCTGGTGGCTTCAGGAATGAAGGATTTCTTAAAGGAGGAGCACATTTCCTCTGTAAAGTAGTGGCTTATGCTTCATCTGGGAAATATCTGAATTGCCCATGGAAAACCTAAATTGGTCGTTTCAGCGATCTGCCTCAGGAGTCTCCAAACTTCAACATGGCTGGCTGGGGAATTCTGGGAGTTGAAGTCCACAAGTCTTAAAGTTGCCAGGTTTGGAGACCCCTGATCTAAATGCTGATTCCCAGGTCCTCTTTTCACCCATCCCTCCCTCTCACCCACCCACCCACCCGGCCTCCTCATCCCTGCAAGGACCAGGTCCAGGCGAGAGGAAGGACAGCCCGACTAGCACAGATTGGCTGAGGGTCCTCTTCTCCTCTGGGTGGACTCTCTTCTAATTGCCCCCCCCCCAAAAAAACACCCTCCCTACAGATACAAGGTTGTGTCCAGAGAACTCCATTGGAATCAAGGTCATGGGCACAGACTAGCAGCCTGCTGCACCAGCCAGGAGCTGATTTCCCATAAGACAGGTTGGCTAGAAGGGAGGGAGGGAGGGAGGGGGCAGAAGCCCCACTGGAGCCAAGGCCCTGTCCTCCCCAGCTGTGACACCAGGATTACTACAAGTCTCAGGAGCAGGAACTGTCTGCAGAAGGAGAGAACCCCCTCCCATCATGGAGGAACCAGGGGGGAGGGGCACATTCTGGCCAAACTGCCCTGGAGCAAGGAAGGCAAGCCACAGCCAGCCTTGGCCCCCCAGCACCCTAGGGCATCCTTGGAGTATATTCCCCCAAGTGCCTCCAACTTCCTCCCCCTTGCAGAGGCCCAGGCCAGCCACAGCAGTGCAGGGTAAAGCAGGTGGTACCAGGGGCCGCCCACTCCTCTCAGCCTGTGCGGGAACAGGGGTGGGGGGGATGGGGGAACCAGCAGGAAACACAGAGGCGGGGGGGGGGGGGGGGGGGGGGGCCGCAGGGATAGGGGGAGGGAAGGAGCAGCTCCTTGCAGAGCAGGGAAAGGCAGGCACGGCAGCCCACGGCCACCCCACGGAGACAGGAAGCCTCCCAGTCCTCCCAGGGAGGCCCACCTCCCAGGGAGATGGGTTGAATGAGGTTGGCCTCATTCAACCCACCTGGCCAGCAGGGGACAAGGCTCCTTTGGCCAGGGCGAGACACGGTAAACAGCACCGATGGGTTTTTCTGCAAGGTTTGCTCCACAACCCCACCCTCCCCTCACCTTGGGGGTGAGCTGGAACGGCGGGTCCAACCCCCACCACTGCCCCACCGTAATGGGGGGGGAGAGGAAGCCAGGAGGAGAGGAACAAGAGGTTACCTGCCTGCAGGGAGAGCGGCAGAGTGGGGCCTCAACTGAGGACTTCCTGGAAAGGTGTCCTGGGCGCGTCTGGCCAGAACCAAGCCAGCCCCCACAAAAGTGCAACAGGCCTACTTTCAAAGGCAGGACGGGAGCAAGAGAGGACGACGGGGCTTTCACAAACGGCCTGGGTGTGCTTGAACTCTAGAAGCCCCACCCTACGTTCCCCAGAGAAAAAGCCACAGGGCTTCAACCCTTTTTGGGGGACCCACAGACCCCAGAGGGAACCTGAGGCACAAAGGCCCAGGGTCTGGATCCCCCCCCTGCAACCACCCAGGGCAAGGCCAGAGCACAGCCGAGGTGTGCAGCAGCCCCACCAGAGGATAGGCTGAGCAGGGAGGGAGGTGCATTCTGGGCCTGCAAGCCCACCATATCCCAGTGTTTGCCCAGGGAGACATAAGCCGGCCTCATGTGGTGAACGGCCTCTGCCCACATGCAGAGAACAACCACAGGCAACTTCCCTTTCCAGGGTTCTAAGCAAGCAATGAGGTGAGTGACCCAGACACACACGGGGTGTAGCTGGGTCCTTCCTATCAGGGGTGCCCCAAGTAGTTGCCCCCTTTCCTGCCGTCTGTAGAGCGATTCTGCCTAGCATGCTCTTGCAGGACCCTCCAGCCTCCCACATGGCCACCAGGAGGAGTCTGGATTGTTGGGGGTGGGGGTGGGCTCAGCCTTCTGATAGCCCCCAGGACCTCAGATCAAACATGCACACCCCAGAAAATGTGGTTTCCTCCAGCTAAACCTTTGCGAGATTTCAAAACATCATCTGCTTCTTGATCCAATCCATCTGGAAAGGGGGAGGTTTGGGCTCCTCTAGAGCGGGTGTGTGTGTGTGTGTCTCCAAACTTGGCCACTTTTAATGGCTGGCTGAGGAATTCTGGGAGTTGAAGTCCGCAAGTCTCAAAGTTTGGAGACCCCTGCTCTAGAGTCTAGGCCAGGGGTCCTCAACCTTGGCAACTTTAAGCCTTGTGGACTTCAACTCCCAGAATTCCTCAGCCAGCCATTCCGGGAGTTGGAGTGCACAAGTCTTAAAAGTGGCCAAGTTTGGAGAGACACACACACACACCCGCTCTAGAGGAGCCCAAACCTCCCCCTTTCCAGATGGGAGTTGAAGTCCACAAGGCTTAAAGTTGCCAAGGTTGAGGACCCCTAGTCTACATCACCCTGCGGGACCACAAGCAAACCACCATCAACGGCAGCCATAGAGCAGGGCAACAAGATCTGCTGCCAGAGGTGTGAGCATCTCCCCTCCCAGAGACCTGGGTGGCTTCCAGCACAGGGGCTCTTGTTTCCAGGGGTCCCGGACAGGAGCCCACCTGCCCCTCCACTGCCCCCCCCAAATAGTTACCCAGGCCATCTGCTGGTGCAGTCCCACTGTCAGGGGAGGAGAAGGCCACCCCAGAGGCTACTCCAGCTTCCATCCTCCCTGGACAGCCCCATTCAGCCCTGGTCACCATGACACCCCACCCCCTGCACCTCCCCTGGGCTGAGCCAGCCAATGGCAGCCCAGTATGTAAATCAACCAGGCAACAAGAGAATGGCTGGGGGGAGGGCAGAGGTGTGGGGCAGGCAGGGGAGGCCAAAGCTGGGGCCAGGACTTTGTTTCCAAGGTCCCTCGGAAGACAGTCACCTCCAGAGGCTCAAGGAGAAGCTGCCTCCCTAGAGCAGGAAGAGAGACACTGCCCTCCAGACACCTGGGGCCTCCTCTAGCCCTTCTTCCAAGGATGCCACTGTCCCTGTGCGTGACCCTGACTGAACTGGGGGAGGATGGCAGGGAAGATGGCCACCTCCTCGTCCTCGTTCCTCATCCTCCTATGCAGCAACCGCAGCACAGTCAAGGTGTTCTGTGTTCAACTGCCCATCTCTCAACTCCGCTGTGCTGTCCACTAGGGCAGAGGTCCCCAACCTTTCGGGCACCAGGGACCGGTTCCATGGAGAGAGGTTTTTCCGCGGATCGGAGGGTGCGTGGTTTTGTGTGCTACCTGCATCCTGCGGATGGGGCTTTTGCTTGTTTGTGCGGATCAGTTGCTGGTATGCCGCGGCCCGGTACTGGTCCACGGACCGGGGGTTGGGGACCCCTGCACTAAGGGACCTAAGCAATTGCCAGCATCACCAGAGTGGGCTTAGGAGAACTCGCCGTGGCCAACTCACCACGGCTAATTCACCGTGGCCACTCAACACAGGACAACTTACCACCGGACAATTCCATTCGGGATAACTCAACACAATGTTACCACCACTGTTCCATTTTTGTCAGTGGAAATAATGTCAAAGAAATAGTGGCGGATAACATTTATCGCGCTGAGTTATCCCGCATGGAATCGTCTCGCAGCAAACTGTCCTGACGGGGGTTGGCTGTGGCAAGATGGCCATGGCGAGTTGGCTGCGGTGAGTTGTCCCATTCGGGACCAGCCGGAGCAGAACCCAGGCAGCAGCTAAGAGTAAAGAAAGGGGAGAGCGGTGAGAACTGGGGTTAATACAAAGCAGGGTGTGAAAAAGGCTAGACTGCTGCTGCTGGGAGACACACCAGCCCTCTTGGGTGTGCTGGAGGCAAGAATCGCCTTGGGGACCATGGGCTGAAAGAGAGAGGAAAAAAGCTGAGCTGCTGCTGAAAAAAGAAACAGAAGTTTCTGCCCATGGGCTGTGCCACCCCAGTCCAAAAGGTGAGGGAGCGACAGATGCCAGGCCCAGAATTTCCCAGAAAAAGGGTTGAGCCAGGAATAAAGACCCAGGGAACCATTTCAGATGAAAGGGGGGACCAGGAATAAAGACCCAGGGACCCATCTCAGATGAAAGGGGGGATCCAGTCAGCTCCCTGAAAGCCCCAATAATGAAGCTGAAGCTTTAAACAGCATCCCCGGCGAAGACCCAGATGCCTCTCAGATTGGAGGCAGACAAACAAGACCAATGGCTAGACCTGTCCCCAAAGGGGCCGGCAGCCCACCTGGCAAAATGCTGACCTCCTCGGGTCCCAAAGACCTGAGAGCAACTGAACTGCAAAATAATGAGATGCTCACATCTTGCAAGCATCTCCCAGAGCGGTGCCCACCCCAAGCTGCTGTCCTTTGATAAGACGGCAGGACGAGGCCCCACAGCCACCACTTCCACGCCCTTCTTAGCTACCCAGAGGAAAGAGAGGCAGTGCATCTGCCTCTGTCCAGGAAGCTACTGCAGCCTCTTGAAACTTGTTGCTGCAAGAAACTCGGTTGCAGGAATTGGGTAAGTCTACTCTAATGAAGAGAAGGACTATAGTCCAGGGGTAGGCAACCTTGGCTCTTTTATGACTCGTGGACTTCAACTCCCAGCATTCCTGAGCCAGCCATGCTGGCTCAGGAATGCTGGGAGTTGAAGTCCACGAGTCATAAAAGAGCCAAGGTTGCCTACCCCTGAACTAGGGAGTTGTCACAGACAGGAGGGGCTCAACCCACTCTCCTGAAGGCAGGACAAGAAGCAATGGATGGAAGCTAATCAAGGAGAGAAGCAACCTAGAACTAAGGAGAAACTTCCTGACAGTGAAGACAATCAACCAGTGGAACAGCTTGCCTCCAGAAGTTGTGGGTGTTCCAGCACTGGAAGCTTTCAAGAGACTGGACCATCATTTGTCTGGAAATGCTAAAGGGTCTCCTGCTTGAGCAGGGGGTTGGACTAGAAGACCTCCAAGGTCCCTCTCAACTGTGATATTTTGTTCTCAGAAGCCCCAGATCTCCGCTCTTAGAGGATTAGCCTCACAGACCCTCTGTGGGTCTTTGACCATTTTTAAACAGAAATTAATTTGGTGCCATTTTTCTGATCAGGCCTACCCAAAACAGTAAGAAGAACACAGCAATCCACGCAGTTGAAAGGTATTAAATGGACCTGAATCCAGCCCTTCCAAAGCACCCCCCACCCCGGGGAAGCAACCAGAAAAAGACCACCAAGGACCAGCAAGGTTGGCATTCCCAGAGAGGCTTCAAGGCCTCCTTAAAAGGGCAAAAGAAACAACAGACTTCCCATCCCACGACTCCTCTGCCAATGGGCTGGACCCAAGCCCAACCTTTTGGCCCCTGACCCAGAGCACCCCCCTCAACCAAGCAGCAGGTCAAGGCCACGTAAGGAGGGATGTACAGGCCCCTCCTTTGTTCTGCCAAAGCTCAATTAGCAGCACGGACTGCCTAGAGCAGGGGTCCCCAGTACCAGGCCGTGGCATGTCAGCAATTGGTCTGCACAAAGAAGCAAAGGCCCATCTGTGGTATGCAGGCAGCACACAAAACCACACTCTCCGATCCGCAGAAAAACCTTTTACCACGGAACCGGTCCCTGGTGCCCAAAAGGTTGGGGACCTCTGGCATAGTGTTTTGGGGAGAGAAACATTCTTCCCCCAGGTCAGGGGAAGGCAACCTGGGCTCTTTTATGACTCGTGGACTTCAACTCCCAGAATCACTGAGCCAGCCATGCTGGCTCAGGAATTCTGGAAGTCCACGAGTCATAAAAGAGCCCAGGTTGCCTACCCCTGCCCCAGGTAAACCAAAGCAAACAGACCAATCAAATGCAATGTTATTTTCCAATGGACCAATAGGAAATGCCTTTGCAGCATTCATACAGTTTTCTTTTGGATCTGTTTTATGAAATGAAATATATATGTGCCATGGCAAACTTCAGGCCTTGATCTACCAGCATGAAAAAGAAATCCAAGATTTTCGCTGGGATTAAAAAAAAAAAAAAAAAAGCATTGAGTAGCTTAAGATATTTCTTCAGGTTGATATTCCCATTCAGTCATTAAACTCCCTGGTGGGCCTTCTCTTCCCAGTACCCTCCAGAGATGGTTCCCATAATCCCCAGTCACCGTGGGGATGACACTCTGGGGAAGCTGAGGCACAACCAGCAAAGAGAGGCAAAGAGCTAACATCCCCCACTAGGCAATTCAAACATTAAGGAATCATTGTAAATTAAACAATTTAATAAGTTAACAAATGTGTTATGGATTACTCAGCTTCAAGAAAACATCTGCTCCAGCACCGTCTGTTTTCATTCCAGGGGTGCGCACCACCCGAAAGCCCGTGGTTCCTTGGGGGGGGCCCTAAAAAGTGCAGGACGGCGGCTGGTTGGGCTCCCCCCTCCCTTCAGCCTTTCCGTCTCCCTCCCCCCTTCCAAGATCGGCCTCCTCCGCAAGCCCGGAGGAGGAGAGCATCACTGCCGGCCAAATGGCAGCCGGACTCTGCTGCTAACCTGCAAACCGAGTCAGCAAACTACACCTCCCAGCCTGCTCCTCTTCCAGAATGCAGAGCAGTGCATGCTGGGATTTCTACTCCTCCTGATTCTCCCAAGGATGAGTGCGTGTCCTGGCTTAACCCCAGCAGTGCTCAGCCGGCCCCGAGCGCATTACGGGTGAGAGGAAGGCTGAACACACGCTTCTCCTCCCCACAGCCGCCCCCACACTCGGGCCCTCCCGCCAGGCAGGCTCAGGGAGAGCGATGCCAGTGATGATTCCCAGATGGGCGGCAAAGGCGGGTGCGAGGCAGCGCCTTCCTCAGCAGAGGCACAGAGCCCTTGGAAGCATTTGATGGGGGGGGGGGAATCCAGCAACCCAAGGTGGCCAGAGCCACACAGGTCATCCAGCTCTCCCCCCCCTCACACAAAATAGCAAAGGCTTAACCAGCAATCTAAGCTACGTAGCCCACCCCCCAATTCAAAAATAGCTGGGCAGCACAAGAGAAGGAAAAGCAGAGGCAGAAATCAAAGGGGCTTGTGTGCAGATGCAGAAGTCCAGAATGCTGGAACAGAAAAGCATCTCCAGCCCGCCCCCCAAGGTTGGCCAAGTGCCCACAGACCCCCAAGGAGCACCCAGGCCTGCGTCTTCCCTGCAGCGGCATCACTTGGCGATTCTCCCCTGCTGGGAGCCTCGTCCTTGGGTGACCCTGCAGTGGCTGAGCCCAGGACAAACAGGAGGGCCGCGTCAGCATCTCACAAGATTTGCGGGGGGGGGGGGAAGCACCTTCTGAAGTAGCAAAGGCTCTGGGGACAAGATGCAAGAGCTATACAGGTGAAAGAGGAGCAGTGGAGCAACCCTTCCTTAGTTTTGGGGACTACTGTTTATCTCCGAGTGACTGGTGGGGTGACACTTGCCTCCGATGCTGATTAGGACAAAATTTGGTTTCATGCTGCCGAAGTCTATACTTAACAGACTCAATGGAGCTGGTAGCATAATTCTCTTAGTTTTATACTTAATGGTTGCCTCCTTCCAGCACAATGAAAAAAACCCACTTTTTAATTTGTCTATATGGAGACTCTCAATCATCCACGTCATGCTTGTCTCAAAGGTGCTTTTTCAAAAGACAACTGGAATTGTTGCCTTCTTTTTTCCTTGAAAACATTTCGCTTCTCAGCCAAGAATCTTGGTTCCGATAAGAAGCGAAGCATCTTCAGGGGAAAAAAAAAAATAAAGTCTAGTTTTTCTATGGAGATTCTCAAGTGATGGCTGTCCCAAAGGTGTTTTCTCAAAAGGCAGCTGGACTTTGTTCTTCCTTGAAGAGGTTTTGCTTCTTATCTGAGAAGCTTCTTCAGCTTCTTGGATGAGAAGATCCAAGCAGGAGCTACGAGACCGCACAGCAGCAACAGCCACCCAGAGGTAGGCAATCTTGGCTCTTTTATGACTCGTGGACTTCAACTCCCAGAATTCCTGAGCCAGCATGGCTCAGCTTGGAAACCTCTCCCTTTCCCCTCAGCATGGCTGGCTCAGGAATTCTGGGAGTTGAAGTCCACGAGTCATAAAAGAGCCAAGGTTGCCTGGCCTAGGCCGCTTTATGACTGGTGGACTTCAACTCCCAGAATTCCTGAGCCAGCATGGCTCAGCTTGGAAACCTCTCCCTTTCCCTTCAGCATGGCTGGCTCAGGAATTCTGGGAGTTGAAGTCCACGAGTCATAAAAGAGCCAAGGTTGCCTGGCCTAGGCCGCTTTATGACTGGTGGACTTCAACTCCCAGAATTCCTGAGCCAGCATGGCTCAGCTTGGAAACCTCTCCCTTTCCCCTCAGCATGGCTGGCTCAGGAATTCTGGGAGTTGAAGTCCACGAGTCATAAAAGAGCCAAGGTTGCCTACCCCTGGCCTAGTGAAATGAAAGCCCATCAGGTCACGGGGAGTCAGAAACAATGGGACAACCGGAAAGCCACGGCTTCTGGAAGCACTGGGGGCCACACCCAGGTTCTTCAAGGCCTCCATACTTGCTTGCTTTTATCTGCAACCACAGTCACACCCCACAGGAACCAGAACTCTGAATCAGCTGCCTCAGCCTCCCCATTCTAAATTGCCAAAGATGGGAGATACTTCCACATTTTGTTTGTATCAGAAACCAGTGACACAAACCAGAAATACTCCTGTGTTTCCCTTTTAACAAGCCAGTCAGAAACCATGTTTGCTTTCACCTTCCAGTTCTTGACTTATGGGAAAAATTGAACCAGAAATGTTGGCTTCATGACACAATAAAGAGACCACAAAAATTCAACCCTGGGATACGAATATTCTCCTCTATAGGTGCAGAAATATCCTCAACGGCTTCTGCCGGCGAGAAGTACATGGAGATTATTCACACCGATTGATGTGCTAACAGGCGGCTTCCACTCTTAAGTGACCACACAAATAGATTTTCTTCATGGCGATCGATCCCCAGCCTGGTCTTCCAGGGGTTCCCCATCACCCCTGTAATCAAGTCCATCTGCCTTCATGCTGGTGGCCACGTTCTTCTCTCTCCTTTCATCATTCTGAGGAGGCAAGAGTGACCTCCAGACAGTGGTGGGATTCAAATATGTGAACAACCGGTTCTCTCTGTGGATGCCACTTCCGGAAGTCCATTCTGGGCCTAGGCAACAAAAAAATTGCTACCGGTTCTGCCGAAATGGTGCGAACTGGCTGAATCCCACACTGCCTCCTGGTCTTTGTGGACATTCTGGGTGGCCTTGGCTGCACAGACAGATCCGATCCAGAAGGGAGGCCAGGAATCCCATCTCCAGGAAGACAAGCTATAGAACCACGCAATTCCTTTGCCCAGGAAAGCATTTGGAATCCGCTCCCAGGCTCAGTGCATGACTGCAGAAAACTCTCCAGAGCAGTATTTCTCAACCTTGACAATTTTAAGGCATGTGGACTTCAACTCCCAGAATTCCACAGCCAGCATTGCTGGCTGTGGAATTCTGAGAGTTGAAGTCCACATGCCTTAAAATTGTCAAGGTTGAGAAACACTGCTCCAGAGGTGTTTGGTGAGAGGGATCCTGTCCTCCAAGCCTCCCCCCCTTCCACGAGGGCTCCCCAGCACGCAACTGAGGCATGGAAGAGCCAAGCTGGCAAAGGACACTCAACGCAATCTGGCAAACATTAGCCGAATTCCTAATACTCAGGCCTGAGTCAGAAGTCAAGCAAGAAGCCAGGGCATATCCTCTGATACCTCCACGTAATGACGAAAGCCCCCAAACCAGGAAAGGAGGTCTCCAAGGCGTATGCAAATAGAGTCACCTTGTGGCAAGCAAATTTAATAAATAGATAAAATAAAAACACAGAAAAATAAGAAACTGTAGCCCCCTTCATTTCCTTCTGCCAAAGAAATGAAACCAGGAAATGGCTTTGCCTGTGAGGTATCAGCTCCCCAGCCAGAAAATGTACAAGAATCCGCGGTCCAGCAGCAGCCCTACTGGGGCAGGGAATGAGCTCCTCCCGCACACCCCCACACACCCCAAAATAGATCAGCCTAACCCTTTAAAAACGTGAAGGAGCATCTGAAAGGGCAGCTGCACCAGAAGCAGCCTCTTCCGGCCCACCCCCAGCATCTCACTTCCTGCTCACCCCCAGCCTAGAAAGCAGAGGCACCCTCTGTACCATTTTCAATTACAAACCCCAGCCCCTTCCCTGCAACTGAGTCTGCCAGCTGCCCAGTCCATGCCAGAAGCAGCAGCCAGGCTAAGTGGCCAGAGTCTGCCTGGGCAGCATCACCACGAGCAGCTCAGGGTGCCAGGCAGAAGGGCAGGCTCCTCCAGCCCAGCGAACAGCCCTCTCCCCTCTCCCGTCCCAACCCAGCAGGGCCCATCCCAAATCCCAGTGCTGGGCTTGGCGTGGCTCAGGACAGGAGCACCGCCGTAGCTCTCTTCATGCAGCTGCTCCCGACCAAGGGCAAGGCTTCCGCCCAGGGCCTCTCTGCCCAGACCGGCTTCTGGGGGCAGGGCTGGCGGTTCCTGCTTCCCTGCTGACGCAAGGCTTCTGTACCAGCCGGGCCTCCTCCCTCCCTCCCTCCCTGCCTGCCTGCCAGCTGACTCACCTACAGCTGGGCTGCCACCAGGAATGCCACAGGCAGAAAAGGCTTTGCAAAGCGCTTCCAGAAAAAGCAGGGTGCCCCTGGTGCCCCAACCACTGACTCCTGGCATCAGCAGATGTAAGGAGAGACCTCCCCCCCCCCCGCTTCCAGGAAGCCAGACTGAGGGGTTTGAGGTGTGACAAGCCCCCCCCCCCCACTCCAGGACCTGGGCACCGAGAGGCAGAAAGCCCATGTGGGGAGAGGAGAAGGGAAGCGGGAGACAGGCACAAAGGCAGGTGGCTCAGACACCACCACCCCCACCCCGCAAGAACGGATGGTCTCACAGTCCCCAGCAGGGTGGGAATCCCACAGAACCAAGAAAAGAGCCCAGCAGAGAAAAAGGCTGGCCAAGCCTGGGTGGTGGTCAGATTGCCTTGGAGAGCCCCAGGAAGCGGCCAGCTCAGCTATGCCTGGCAGAAGGGGGGAGGGGATTGCATTTAGACTGTCTCTGAAGGAGGGGCAGGGAGACCGGCTGGGAGGGGGAGAACTGGTACTCTTAGAGCCCTCCCCTCCCAGCTGGCTGTGATCTTCCTCTTCAGGGTCAGCTATTAAAAGGAACCCCTCACTGGGGGGGGAGTGTTGGGGGCTGAGAGCCAGTTTTTCCTCCTCCTCCGTGGCATCTATGGAGACTGGGAGCAATGGGGATGGTGCATGCACCCCTTCTCTTCCGTTGTCGGGAGTGGGAAGGGCCTCTGCAGACCCTGCTCGGGAAAGCAGTTGCCAGGCACCCCCCCACCCCCCCGCCCAGCCTGTCACTGGCAGGTCTTCTGGCTCCTTTGGGACTGCCCCCCCCCCACAAGCAGGTGCCAAGAGGTGGGCACCCAATGGCTACTTAAGACAACCAGCCCGGTGGCAGCAACTTACAACCCCGGCCAGCCCTTCCTCTCCCCCAGGAGGGCACAAAGTCCAGGCTGCAGAGAAGGGAGGAGAAAGCAACCCCCGCGTCCCCCCCCCTTCAGCCATTCCAGCCGCTGCCCAATTCCAGAAGGCTCTCCTGCGGGCCGGGGACGGGAATAACGTCGGCCCATTGAAGAGGAGGGGAATAGACGCCAGCTCCAAAGCCCCCCCCAAGAGCCCCCCTCTCGCCTTGCACTGCATGCCGACTTCGGCCCTTGCGAGGGGGGGCGGCATTCCAGGCCCCCGCGAGCTCCCCAGCCCGGCCACGTCAGGAGGCCCACAGAAGAGGGGGGAGGATCGGCTCCGTCCAGAGGAAGCCCCCCCTCCCTCGCCACCCCCCCCAGCTCCACTCCGGCCCAGCAGCCAAGCGGGGGCCCCGCCCGCAGGACGACCAGCGCGAGCCCACCTGGCGCGGCCCAGCCTCTCCCCCCACCGCGGCCGTCCAATTGGAAGCCCCCCTCCCGCTGGGGGCGAGGTCGCCCCCTCCGTCGCGGTGGGGGGACTCAGCCGAGCCAGGCCGCTCAAGTGCTGCGGCTCCCCCCCCCCACTTGGCTGCCTGCTTGCCCGGGCGGCGGCGAAGAGCAGCCCCTCCCGCCGCCCCCCCCAGGCAATTCTGACGAGACCCCCGGCGCCCCCTCCTCTGCCCAGCCGCTCACCTCAGTTGCATCGCGAAGCGGCCGCCCCCGCTAACCGAATCGGGGAGGGCAGCCTGGGCCGGGCTGCCGGGCCCGACCCGTCTCCGCCCTGCCGACGGCCGGCCCAGC
>NW_015389001.1:59561-69406 GCF_001527695.2 Protobothrops mucrosquamatus
GGGGGGGGAGAGAGAATAGGGGCGCTGCTGCCTCCTCCCACCCGCTCCTGCGCATAAGCCAAGCCTGAGGGAAGGAGCGGAGGGGGGGGGGGACGGACAGGAGACAATCAACCCAGCAAAAGCCCATTTGGGCACCCGGGAAGGAGGGGCTCTCCCGAATTGGGCAGCCCAAGGGGAAGCTGAGTTGGGGGGGGCGGCTCCGGGGGGGGGCTCCTCGTGTGGTCACAACCCTGTGACCTCAGGGGATGGGGCTGCCCCCCCCTCCCCACAGCCCTCCTGCCAGGCTTTTGTCCTTGCAAGCTAGCAGGGTTGCCATAGTGACTCCCCCTCCCCTGCCTCAGTGCACTGCCCTCCCGCCTTTGTTTTGGCAGCTGCAGGCAGCCACTCGGCCCTTCCCCGCCCTGCCCATGGACTGGAGGCATCCACAGCTGGCTCCTGGGAGGAGGAATCCAGCCACTTGGAGGGGGCACTTGTGGGAGCGTCCACATGCTGAAGGGCGCCCTGAAATCGGAGGCCCCTTTGGACACCAAGCAAACCCCTTATCAGATGCCCCCTGAGGCTTCCTCAGAGGCAAGCTGGCCTCTGGCAGGCTCTTACCCCCTTTGGACACTTGACCCCCCTACCCCCACTCACCCAGGCCCAGGATCAGGATGGGACTTAGCCCAGCTTGTAGGAGTTCATGGCACAGCTTGGGAATGGGAACAATGTCAAAGGACCCCCTGCGTCCAGCCGCCCGCCCATTGGAGTGGGGTTGCTTACACACCCAATGATGCAAGGTTCCCCGAATTCACCTGACTGCCACAAACCGGTCAACCACATTTTCGACCGGGAGATTGTGCAAATTCAGCCGGGAAGAGTGCACAAAGTTTCGTCACTTGCATTTCCTCCACAGGCCAAGCTAACCGCCCTGCGCTTCTACCGGGCCTCTTCGGCTCTCCTGTCTTGAAGTCCACCAGGGTCCAAAAGGCATGCACCCCCCTGCCTGCTGTGGCCATCTTGTTCCTTCCACCCCTTGGGGGGGGAATTGCCTGAAAGACTACACCAGTTTCCCCCCCCCCATACCTCACTGGACTCTACCAATCAAGGTGCCAGGCTAGGAGATGCCAAGGCCACTTTTAACTTTTCAATAATGGGTAGGAGATAAACTTGTATTTAATTTTTCTTCACGGTTTCCTCTCAGGTTCCCTATCTGCACAGAGTTCACCAGCAGCTTTTGGTGGGGTTCTAAGGCCACGTGGCCAGGAGGATATAGTGACCAAGCCATTTTTCTTCCTTGTAAAGAAGATGTACGTGTAGAGAGGTTACAGCTATGTCTGTCCCAGCTAATTATACCCCACTTGGCTGAAGGACAAGCCATACCAGAGCTGTTGCCTGTGTGCCACACTTCTGGACCCCTTCATATTTGCACGTTAAGTTCTGTAGACACGCAAGTTCAAGTGTGTGTGTGTGTGTGTGTGTGTGTATGCGCGTGTGTGCAAATCCAGACTTCCCGTAACAGAAGCCTGTAAAGGTTGCACAAAAGTGGTTTTAGTTTCTGGCATTTCAGAACAGAAGGCTGGGGAAGCCCCTTCTCTGGGCAGCTGCTGCCACTCGGCCTTCTCCTCTTCTGGATCCCTGAGACTTTGGCTCCCACCACCCCACAGCCTGTCAGTTGAGGCTGGGAGGCCAGTCCAGCCCTCTGAGGAGGACTATCGCTGCTTCCTCCAGACCCCTGCAGGCAAATATGCTCACCCAGATGGTCAGCAGCCTCTGGTTCCAGGGCCCGCCAGGTAAAGGGTGTTTGTGTGAGAAGAAGCTGCAACAACCTTTTCCTCCATGTGGAATGAGGACTCAGATGGGGGTGGGGGATGGGGGACGGGAACCCACGAGCTCTTTGGAACATCAAGAACCCCCAGGGGAACACTGGGTTGGCAAAGGGGCTTCCTAGCCCTTCTGCAACCTCCCCAGAGGCCCCCAATGTCAGCGCTGGCTTTGTGCTGCAGAGCCAATGGCTCTCCCACAAGGCTGTTAAAAGGCCTCCAATTCAAGCCAGTTCCTCCCCCTCCCAACGCTCCCCCCTCCATCCTGCTCAACTAGAAGGATGACCAAAGGGATGGCAAGGAGGGAAGCCAGAAGGCAGCTGGTTGAGGAGCCCAAAGCTTCAGTGATCAGCTTGGGGGAGGGGGAGGAGAGGCTGGCTGCCCAACAACCTTGGACAAGCAAATTCCCTCCCCCAGTTCTGCCTTTTTCAGGAGCGTCACAGAGAGACAGTCTTGGCACCAGGTGTTCCAAAATGGGTGGCTCTAGCATCCCACCATCCTGCTGACCACCATGGCAAAGATGGTATGTCTCCCTGCAGAAAGAAGCTGGCTGAGCCTCCGGACCCCCACCAGCCCCGCTGGCATCTCCTCTGTCCAGCAGGGGAATGCTCTGGCCCCTCAGACACACCCTGGAAAGCCTTGCAGAGCAAACAGAGTGCCCGCATGGCCACCAACACTACACCCTGGTGCTGACTCACTCAGGGGGCCTATTCTCAGGCAGGCCAAGGAGTAGCTGGTGGGCAGGGCTTCCCCCACTCCCTGCCTGTCAGGGGATGCTCCGGGGCCCCACCTAGGACAGGCAAGTTCTGGCAGGGCAGCGCCTTGGCACTCTGAGCAGCTCCAGCAGAGATACTGGTGAAGGACATTGAGACTGGCAACTTGTCCCCCCCACCACCATTTCTTTATATTGTATCTGAAGGGGCTCTTTCAAAGCCAGGCCAACTGAGCCCCCATTCCTCAACTGGCTTTGGGCGGGGGGAAACCAAGTCAGATGGAGAAAGAAGCTCGGGGGCTTCCAGGGTTTCCTGGGCACAACATGGAAACGGTTCTCTTGGGCTTCTTTGAGGCCTTCTTCGTGGGCCCGGCCGAGCCCCGATCAGGCCTCACTCAACAGGCTCAGATCAGCCCAGGTGGGAGAGTAACGCTGCCCCCCCGCCCCCCCCCGGGCAGGAGAAGGTGAATTCCCTCCTCCCTCCCTGAATTTGCCCCCCTCCCGACCCTTGTCCGCCTTTTGCCTGCTCTCGGGGCAGCCCCTCTTCCCTGGGGGTCGAGACCACCCCTTCCTTTGCTGTCCCCTCACTGACACACACACACACACCGTGGCGCCCCCAGCCCGTCCCCCTCCGCCCAACCCTCAAGGCACCCCGGAGGGCCCGGAAAGTGGCGGTGGAAGGAGGAACCTCCTGCCGGGAGCTGAGCAGGGCGAAAGGCGACCCGGGAGGAGGCCGCACCGCGCCCGGCCCGTGCAGGAGAAGATCCTCCCCGTCTGGAGGGGCCGCGGGGGAGACCGAGAGCAGCGGCGCCCGCGCCTTACCTGCAGGCCGGGCTTTCCGCCGCCACCGCCGCCGCCGCCCGCGCCCTGCTCCGCGCCGGCCGGGAGAGGCTCCGGGGCGCTTCCCGTGGGGACTGAGGGGTCCGGCAGGCGCGGCGCCCCCTTTCCCCGAAGCGGCTTCCGGGCCCCGCGAGGCTCCGCCCTCCCCGGCGCGTATTGGCTCTCCGGGCGAGCCCCGGAGCCCCCGACGGCCAATGGGCGGGCGCGGCGGCGGTGGCCACGCCTTCTCCACGTGCAGGACCTTGGTGACAGCGGGGCGGGGGGGAGGGGCGTGGCCGGGGCCGGACTGCTCCGCCAGGGATCCTGGGAATTGTAGTGCCCGCCTCCCCTCCGGACCGGCGAGGTGGGAGAAGCCGTCCGCTTGCTGGCCTCCCTCCTGCCTGCCCGGCTCTCGGAGAGCGAGAGGGTCGGGGAGGCGCCGACCCTGGAAGCTGCAGGGAGCCGCGAGCTGTCCTTTCCAACTTCGGGCCTTGGGGTTTCCGGGTGGTCTCCCATCCAAGGATTAATGGACCAGGTTCTGCTTAGCTTCCCATGGGTGGGAGCTGAGGTTTTCTTGGGAGCCAGAGCCGAATAGCAAGCTGGAAGCAAAAGAGGCAACCCACCTTCATGAATTTGCCTTCATCGGTCTAAGAGTCTCCAGTCCCTGTGGCTGGCAGAGGGTTTGGATGCACCCCAGGCAAGATGGGGCAATGACCCCAGTAGCCAAGAGGCAGCACAAACAAACACACACAGCCAAAAAATGAGTGCCCCCCCTTGCTTTTCCCAGTTATCTTTTCCCTCCTGGGCTCTCCAACAGCTGTGGGGGTCCTAAGCAGCCCCTTTAAATCAGAGCAGCCAGAAAGAACTTGGCCTTGTCCAGAGCTTTTGGAGTTGAAGCTTTTCCAGCTGCATATGTTGGGAAAGAACCCCCCCCCTCCCAGCAAGCACCTTCAGGGCAGGAAGAAGAACAGACTCAGTTCAGGCAGGGGATCCAAGCCAAGGCACATCCTTTGTAAAAAGTTAAGATGGCGGCCTCTACACTGCCATCAAAGCTACGCCAGTTTTCTGGTATGCCTTGTCCGTAAAACACATCCCTGCACAGAAGCCTGTTTTCCCCAATTCAGCTTGCAAAGGATGCCTTTCTCAGATGGAGAGAAACGTTCAGTGGACATAAAAGCACAATAAACAAGCCAAAATGTAAGTTACCCTTTAGTGAGCAATTCCCGGCTTGCCAGGCACGAAAGACCAGGTCCACACATGAAGGTTCAGTTAAACTGATTTATTGCTAATTATGGCTATGTCCAGGAATCTTCTGGGGTGGAGGGGTGGAGGTGTTTTTACATGTGTGAACACGCAGACACGTGAATGGGGCCACGCGTGCACAGGGCCGTGATTGCGCGTGTGACACAAACGGGGGCCACAAGTGTCCGTGTGATGCTCAGGCAATGCTAGCACCCACGCAGTGCCGCAATGCTAGCGCGAGTGGGGATGTT
This sequence comes from Protobothrops mucrosquamatus, assembly GCF_001527695.2. NCBI lineage: Eukaryota > Metazoa > Chordata > Lepidosauria > Squamata > Viperidae > Protobothrops > Protobothrops mucrosquamatus. Next base: position 64,385 of record NW_015389001.1, read on the forward strand.
GCGCTTGCAGCAACAAAGCACCGGCACGATGCCACGATGCTAGCACGAGTGAGGGTGCGCTCGTGGCAATGCTAGCGCCCGTGATGTTCATGGCATTGCTAGTGGCTGCGTGACGCCATGACACTAGCGCAAGGGGGGGGGGTAAGTGCGCACACATGCATGCACTCAACAGCCACTCACGAGGCCCAGTGGCCAAGAGCCCACAGCCTGGTAGTGGGCCGCAGACCACATGTTAGTGACCCCTGTTCTAGACTGATCCCTCTTTTTATTCCTCCCCAGGCTCTGCCACTCCTTTCCCTATACTGCTACAACCTTGGGAGACCATGTGGAGAGTCCTTGCTCTCTTTTCATAAAAGCCCCTTAAAGGGACTAGTTGCGTCAGGCCTTTGGAAATATCAGCTGCAATCTGTTCGTCTTGGAAACCATCTTTATTTTATAAGAACCTGAAGGCTGGACAAAGAAAGGAACCACCCCTGAATGTGATCCATCTCCCTGACATAATAATAAATTATAATTTCAGAGCACTTCCCAAAGTGGAACGTTGGGCTTAACCAGGAAGAATTCTATGATCAACATTGAAAATTCAGGAAGGGAGCTGCTGCCCTCTTGTGGCCAATCACCAGAGTTTCTTCAAACAAAGCTTCCAAACAGAGCAATACAATAAATAACACGTAGATCTGTGACTCAGCTGGTTTAATCGTGATTTCCTGAATAAATCACAAGTGCCTGAGTTAACAGAAAACTGTAACCATAAGTTACAGTTTAGCAACATCCCCGCAGCAGAGTTTGCACAGCATGCCCAAGCAAAACCAAACCAACTGACTCAAGTGAAGAATGTTTAATCAAGTTTTGGGCCACACATTTTAGGAAAGACATTGAGAAGCTGGAACATTTCCAGAGGAGGACAATCGAGAAGGAAAAATGGATGGAAAAGGGTTAGAAGTGATGGGCAGGCTCCCCTTGCTTCCCAGAGCTTAAAGTTTCAGACTCCTTGCTCAAGGGAGGAGAACTTCTCCAACCAGGAAGGGCGACCCAGACTACAACCAGTCATGTTGTTGCTGCAAGGCACACACACACATACACAAACAGTGGCTCTTCTGCCAGGGATAGCCTTCTTTCCTGGACCAAAGGGTCTTTGCTCCCCGGAGGGTGAGAGAAGGACTTTTTGCGAGAGCTCATTTCACAGGCTGACCCCTTAAGGCAAAGTGACAACTGACAGCGCCCCCCCTTCCTCTTGCCTAGTTTTTTTGGGAGCCTCTTGGGGCTGGCAATCACTTGACCAGCCCAAACAGCCTTCCAGCTCCCGCAGGAGACCTCAAACCGCGCTTCCTGTTCATTCAGCCACAGGAAAGACAGCCGGGGGCCTTGGCTGCCCTTCCAAGCCCCAAGGAGATGCTTCAGGATGAAAACAGGCAGAGGAAAACTGGTGGCAGGCAGAAAGCGCCCCACTGCTTTGGCAGGTGCCTCAGCCTGGTTGAGTTAGGCAGTCCTTTGGCTCAGATGCTTCCAAGCCCTTCGGAAGCCCAGAGTTACCCTGACGTGGTGACACTTAGTGCCATGCTTCATGTGATTTTGCAAAAAACCTACTGGTTATAAACCCAATTTACGAACTGCAATAACTTTATTCACAACCCACTAAACCAGTGGTTCTCAACCTATGGGTCGGGACCCCATTTGGGGTCGATCGACCATTTCACGGGGGTCGCCAAGCAAGGCTGTCCGCCATTTTTTCCCCTTTTCCGGCGGGCGCCTTACCTCCCTTGGGCTGGGCCAGCTGGTGGTCGGCCTGCTCCGTCTCTGCTGCTTGCCAGCTACGCCTCGGCCGGTGCAGGGGGCGGAACCACGAATGCGCGGCGCTCCCGGGCAGGGAAAGCCCTCGACTTACGACCGGTTGGGTAGTCCTCGACTTACGACCGGTTTAGTCCTCAACGTACGACCGGTTTAGTCCTCGACTTATGACCGGTTTAGTCCTCGACTTACGACCGGTTGGGGGTTGCGGCATTAAAAAGGTTGAGAACCACTGCACTAAACCATTGCCTTCTGATGCCCAGGCACTTAGTAGGCTGCAAGTTGGCATTTGCGGCACCGCAAAGTTTGAGAAGCGCCTACGATGTCTAGATAAAGTTGACTACTTGAAAGTGGATTTACTTATTTTTTTGCCCAACCCAAACACCCATGAAATCTTTAGTGCCATTTAAGGGGAAGTGGATGGTTTTTTCTTAAAGAGCACAGAGCCTCTGCTCTCTCTGTCTTTTGGGGCTCTGCTTAGTGTGGCCTTCCTGTTTGTAACTGAGTTCATGGCTGAGCAAAAGGTGGGGAACCACTCTCCCCAAAAGACTGCTAGGTGAAGAGCAGTTTTAGGAGGAGGGATCTTCTCTAATGGATCCCATTTATGATCACAGCTTCCTGGAATCATCTTCTCTTTGAGAGGCTCTTAGGGGCCAGGTCAGAGAGTAGGATTGGGGCTACAGCTTCAAAGCCCACAGATGCTGGCTGTCTTGTCAACGCTTCGGCACCTGAGTCTGTTTGCTGTGACCCACCAAGGAAGCCGCCTTAATCCTTAGCCAAGGGAGGGGCCGTTCCTCAGCACAAAGACCTTCACGGTCCACCATAAGACAAATAGCAGGTGAGGATTAACAGGAAGCCCAAAGCACAGCAAGGCTCTGCATGAGTTGTTTGATTTTAGCATTTTGTGGTCACCTGAGCTAGGTTTTACATAAAGGTTCTCAAATAAATACCCTGGAGTTGCAGAAATGATTGTCACCCCCCCACACACACACAAACAGCCCATGAATAGGGGTCTCCAAACCTGGCAACATCAGGACTTGTGGACAACTCCTAGAATTCCTTGGCCAGCATGAAGTCCACAAGTCCTAAAGTTGCCAGGTTTGGAGAACCCTGCCCTAAAATGAAAAGAGCCAGGCACTTGGGGACTCCACTGCCAGTTTTGCACTTCCCTTACAGTACTGGCTGAGCTCCGCTCCTCCTGGCTCTAAACCAGGGGTAGTCAACCTTGGCTCTTTTATGACTCGTGGACTTCCAATTCCTAGAATTCCTGAGCCAGCTTGGCTGGCTCAGGAATTCTGGGAGTTGAAGTCCACGAGTCATAAAAGAGCCAAGGTTGACTACCCCTGCTCTAAACAATTGCCGTGCCACATGGGTCATCTTGCTGGCAGTCTGTGCCAGTGGCACCAGACATCAGGACAGGGCAGGGCAGCCCAGGAGGCCCCTCCCTTGAGAATTCCCAGGGAGGAGGTTCCAGAGATTGTGGCCTTGGGCAGCCACACAAAGGCAGCGAACCGGGCACCCCCAAAGGCCTCGCTCCTTCCCTCCAGGGCAGGGGCAGGCAACCTTGGCTCTTTTATGACTCATGGACTTCAACTCCCAGAATTCCTGAGCCAGCCTGGCTCAGCTTGGAAACCTCTCCCTTTCCCCTCAGCATGGCCGGCTCAGGAATTCTGGGAGTTGAAGTCCACGAGTCATAAAAGAGCCAAGGTTGCCTATCCCTGCACTAGATAGAATAGGGCTATTCAAACTTGGCCTTTTATGACTCGTGGACTTCAACTCCCAGAATTCCTGAACTAGCATGGGGGAACTATGGCCCCCTCATGACTTGTGGACTTCAACTCCCAGAATTCCTGAGCCAGCATGGCTCAGCTTGGAAACCTCTCCCTTTCCCCTCAGCGTGGCCGGCTCAGGAATTCTGGGAGTTGAAGTCCACGAGTCATAAAAGAGCCAAGGTTGCCTACCCCTGCTCCAGGGAGCAGGCCAGTTGCGGGGCTCCAGCCTTGAAAGACCGGCTGAGCTCCCCCTTCCCCTCGGGCCCACATAACCCCTCCCGGCAACGCGAGGGCGGGGCCAGGGGGCGTGGCGGGAGGGCCGCTCGGGGCTCCTCCCCTCTTCCTCCACTGCCCCACCCCTGGTCGGCTTCCTGGGGCGTCCTCGCCGCCCATCCTCCTGCCGGAGGCGACCCCTTCTTGGGCAGGGGTTGCATCCCAGCCGCTTTTCCAGTTGGCCCTCCTCCCAGCCGGGGCGGCGCAGCCAACGGCCGGCGAGCAAATAGGGCTGGGCCCGAGGCGGCCACAGCGACTGCTTCCCCTGCGGGCGGCGTCAGGCGGCCACGGAGCGGACGAAGCCAGCCGGCCCGCCAGAGGGTCCCTAGGGAGGGTCCCCAGAGCCGAAACACGCGGCTGTGGGCGGGGAGCCTGCGTCGCCGGAGCCCCAACGGGAACGAAAGCGTCCCTCTGAGCACACACAGAGAGCCGCCCGCCCGGGAGCCCCCGGCCGGCAAGCCCCGCCCCGCCTCAGGGGGCGTGTCCGGAGACGGCAGCCTCTCTGCCGGGCGCCAATTGGCCGCGGCCACGCCCCGCCCAGACGGCCGCCGTGTCTCTCCCCCCCCACCCACCCCCGCGCTCTGCCCGCGGCGTCGCCGGTAGCGACGGGGTCTCCCGCGCGGCGCCCGAGGGGTCGGCCCCGGCCTGGCCGGCGGGCGTGCGGAACGCGGGCGCGGCCGGGAGGAAGCAGCGGCGCTCCTCGCCCCGCCGGGCGGCGCCATGTCCCTGCTCTGCGTCCGCGGTGAGTCGGCGCGTCCGGCGAGGGGCCTCCGGGCGTGATGGGAGGTCCCGCGGGGTCCTCAGCGCCGTACCTCCGGGGGTCTCGCGGGGGTGGGGCGGGGGGCGCTGCGGGGGCGCCCGAGAAACTCCGCCGCGGGCGCCCCTTTCCTCGGGCAGCCTCTCCGGGAATCCCCCCCCCCCTGCCGCCGGTGAAGCGGTGCGGGAGGGGGGCGCTGGCTGCTTTTCCTTCGCGTCTGTCGGGGGGGGGTGTTTCTGCGGCCCCGCCCTGGACGACCCTCCCGCCGGTAGAGGGATCCGGGTTCGCCCCTGGAGCAGACGCGCGGATGGCTGAACCTCATTGCGCGAAGTTGGGGAGGCTCCGGATCCAGGAAGGAAAGATGGAGAGAAGGATGGATGGAGGGGTAAAGGGAGGGAGGGAGCGCTGCTATCGCTGGCTAAAAAGGAGGAA
>NW_015389001.1:69506-90959 GCF_001527695.2 Protobothrops mucrosquamatus
TCTGGGTCTTCCTTTGGTTGCTCTGGCCAGGGATTTGTGTGAGGGTCAGGCAGAAGGCGGTCCTGAGCCTTAACCCTCTGAGACAGGCACATCCAGAGTAACGGAGGCAGCAGGCACACAATCTGGAGTTGAACCCATTGCGTGGGACTAAGGAAGCCTGGTGAATTTGAAGCCTGCCCTTCTTTCGGAGGCTGGAAGGGAAATTCTGAAGCAGCAGAGACAGTTCTCATTCTGGGGGTTTGGTTTTCTAGCAAAAAAAAACAACGCCTTGGTCTGACTCTAAGACAGTGGTTCTCAACCTTTTTAATGCCGCGACCCCAACCGGTCGTAAGTCGAGGACTAAACCGGTCGTAAGTCGAGGACTAAACCGGTCGTAAGTCGAGGACTAAACCGGTCGTAAGTCGAGGACTACCCAACCAGTCGTAAGTCAAGGACTTTCCCTGCCCGGGAGCGCCACGCATGCGTGGTTCCGCCCCCTGCGCCGGCCGAGGCGTAGCTGGCAAGCGGCAGAGACGGAGCAGGCCGACCACCAGCTGGCCCAGCCCAAGGGAGGTAAGGCACCCGCCGGAAAAGGGAAAAAAATGGTGGACAAAAAAAAATGGCGGACAAAAAAAATGGTGGACAGCCTTGCTTGGCGACCCCCATGAAATGGTCGATCGACCCCAAATGGGGTCCCGACCCACAGGTTGAGAACCACTGCTCTAAGAGGTCTTCGGCCTGATTTCCTGTGGGGGGCTTCAGGGGTCTCTCTGCCAGGCTCCTATCAGTTTTCTCCTGGAAATGATTCCCCCCCCCCCAAGAATCTTTGAGTTCAGCTCAGCCATTGGGAGAACTTTGAAACATTAATATGACCCCCCAGGGAGGATTTTGGGAATCCTGTGGAAAGGAAGCCTTTAGGTGTTCATTTTTGAGTTTTATCCCTGCCTCAGTGCTTAAGGTAGAGGTCAAGCAATGGGGTCCTTCCCCCTCTTTTTCTTCTCGGGTGGTGCAGAGAGGGTGGCTTGTCTCTTGAGGAGAGGGAGGTGGTTTAGGAAATAGCTGCCAGCCCACCTCCCTGGGCCCCTTCCTTCCCTTCTGGAAGGACTTACAGGGCCTTGCTAGGCAGTGGGGATCGAGGGGACCAGTTGGCCTCGTCTTCTCTCCTGCACGGGCGGCAGGCTGGGCTGTCCTGGCGCTTGGACATGGGTCTCGGCATCAGCACCAAGGGGATGCTGACCCAGCTAGGAGCTTAGTGGCTGCCTTTGGGCTTTGCAGTCTTCCAAGAGAGCCCCGTGCCCGTGAGTCACGGGGAAGAAGGGCGCAACACCTGGTGGCTGGCGGTTTCATTTCTTTTACCTTTTAAAAAGCCTGATTCTGGGAAACCAGCAGCCCCAAACTCTCCCCCCTCTCCCCATTGCCACCTTTTCCAGCTTGAAAGCTTCATTGGAGAAGCTGGCACTGGAGGAAGGAGGGGTTCTAATCCAAGAGAGTCACTTGGGGGGGACAGATTTTTCTGATAGGGAGATTGGCCGGTAGGGAGGTCTGCCCCTCCCTAGCACCTCAGGATGGGGGGAGGCCTCTCCCACTGAGACCCTTTGGAGATGGCCGAGACCCCTGGATCTGACAGACAGGATTCCCTCCCACTGGCTGAGTTAAGCAGATCTCTTTATTACATCATATCTCTGAAATGAGCGCAGTGTCTTTTGAAATGTTAATAAAGTGTTCTTGGTAATCCTCTTTGAAGCGGGGGTTCTGACCTTGTACCATTCCGAGAGGCAGAGATTTTTTAAATGTAAAAGTAAAATTTCAGGAAGAAGGAAGTTGGTCCCTGTGGAGGTGCCACCCCCCCCCCCAAAAAAAACAATCCTTGGCCTTTGCAGGAGGCCACTCCTGAAATCAACACCCTCCCGCTCCGGAGAACAAGGAGTCCCTTGTAGAGAGGGTGGCTGTCCTATCCCCAGGGGGAGAAGGCAGGGCAGGATCCTTCTGAAGAAGGGAGAAGCTCAGATTAGGAGAAAGCGGGTTTTTTTTTAGACTTTATCTATGGAGACTCAACCATCCAGGGTCACTCTTGGCCCAAAGGTGCTTTTTCTAAAAGGCAACTGGACTTATTTGGTTTGTTCTTTGAAAATGTTCTGCTTCTCATCCAGGAAGCTTCTTCTGAGGAAGTTCAAAGAAAAAAAAAACCAAGGGTTCTGTCGGACTTCTCCCCCCCCCCTTTTTTTTTCATGGAAACAGCTGTTCAGCTGTGGAACAGGCTGCCTGAGAAGGGGGTGGCCTCTCTTCCTTGGAGAAGTTTTAAGTGGAGGCAGCAACCATGGATCCCCACACTAAAAGCAGGAGGTTGGACAAGAATGATGGAGAGCCCTCCCAAGCCTTCTAAACAATAAACCATTAAACTCAGGGCCACTGATGATCTTTCGTGGAACAAATGCCTGAGTTAAATGGGCATCATTGCTTTGTAGATAGAATTGTGGATGTGGAACAAGGAACCTTAAGCCAGTCCTTTTTCCAAAAGTTAAAGAGCCCCTCTCTCCCTTGTCTGGATTCCCGGCTGCAGGATTGCTGCTGGGGGTGGGGGGGGGAAACGAACGCTGGGCTTCCGCTTTACTCCCAGGTTTAACACAGAGCAGAGATTTCCAAACTTTTTCCACTCAGAGTTGTTGGGAGTCAGGAGGCATATACATTTGATAAATATTTTTTTTTATATTGCCCTTAGGCCAGATCTCTAAACCAGGGGTCCCCACCCCCAGTCCATGGACCAGTACTGCCAGAAAACCGGGCCACTCAAGCAAAGCCCCATCTGTGGGATGCAGGCAGTACATGAAACCACGCCCCCTCCGGTCCATGGAAAAACCTCTTTCCACGGAACCGGTCCCTGGTGCCCAAAAGGTTGGGGACCTCTGCTCTAAACTCCAGGAGCTAGCTCCATGTTGGAGGCATAGTTGAAAAAAATTAACCCAGGAGGAATTGAGCTCTGGTCTTGGGAGACAGGAGGGAAGGGAAAGAGACTTTTGAATTCTGTTATGCTATTCTCCTGAATGCAGGATTTTTTGGAAGCTTCCCTTTTTGTTTAGCACTGCCAATAGCCCTTAGACTTACAGTATATACCGCTCCATGGTGCTTTACAGCATTCTCTGGGCGGTTTACCATGTCAGCATCTTGTCCCCAACAATCTGGGTCCTCATTTAGTGAGGTCGGAAGGATGGAAGGCTGAGTCAACTAGTTAGGATCGAACTCCTGGTTGTGGGCAGAGTCATTCTGCAGTATTGTATTCTAACCACCTGTGCCACTAGGGCTCCTCCTATTTTTATACAATACAGGATAACAGAGTTGGAAGGGATCTTGGAGGTCTTCTAGTCCAACCCCCTGCTCAAGCAGGTAACCCTATACCGTTTTAGGCAAATGGATAGCCAATCTCTTCTTAAAAACCTCCAGGGATGGAGGACCCACAACTTCTGGAGGCAGGTCATTCCATTGGTTAATTGTTCTCACTGACAGGAAATTTCTCCTTAATTCTAGGTTGCTTCTCTCTTTGGTTAGTTTCCATCCATTGTTTCTCTTCTTTGTGGCAGCCCCTCAAATACTGGAACATTGCTATCATGTCACCCCAGTCTTCTTTTCATTAAACTACTAGACAAACCCAATTCCTGCAGCTGTTCTTTGTATGTTTTAGCCTCCAGCCTTCTAACCATCTTTGTTCATAGAATAGAATAGAATAGAATAGAATAGAATAGAATAGAATAGAATAGAATAGAACAGAATATGGAGGAATAGAACAGAATATGGAGGAATAGAACAGAATATGGAGGAATAGAATAGAATAGAATAGAATAGAATAGAATAGAATAGAATAGAATAGAATAGAATAGAATAGAATAACAGGGTTGGAAGGGAACTTGTAGGTCATCTATTCCAACCCCCTGCCCAAGCAGGAATCCCTACACCATTTCTGACAGATGGCAGTCCAGTCTTTTCTTGAAAGCTTCCCGTGATGAAGCTCCCACAACTTCTGTAGGCAAACTGTTCCGTTGGTTGATTGTTTTCACTGTCAGAAAATTTCTCCTTATCTCTAGGTTGAACCTCTCCTTGATCAGCTTCCACCCATTATTCCTTGTCTGGCCTTCAGGTGCTTTGTAAATAGGGTGACCCCCCTCCTCTCTGTGACAGCCCCTCAAATATTGGAACACTGCTATCATGTCACTCCTAAGTCCTTCTTTTCACTAGACTAGCCATGCCCAGTTTCTGCAACCGTTCTTCATATATTTTAGCCTCCAGTCCCCTAATCATCTTTGTTGCTCTTCTCTGCACTTTTTCTAGATTGAATCCCTCTGTTAATGCAACTTAGGATTGCATTGGCTTTTTTGGCTGTTGGCTCATATTTAATTGATTGTCCACTAATACTCCAAGATCCCTCTCACAGTTACTGCTATTAAGCCTGGTTTCACTCAATTTTTTTGAGACTCTAGAACAGTGTTTCTCAACCTTGGTAACTTTAACCTGGGTGGACTTCAACTCCCAGAATTCCCCAGCCAGCCAAGCTGGCTGGGGAATTCTGGGAGTTGAAGTCCACCCAGGTTAAAGTTATCAAGGTTGAGAAACACTGCTCTAGAAAGAATGCAGAGAAGAGCAGCAAAGATTATTCTCCTCTTCCTGACCAGCAGTTTGTTTATTTTATATATTTAGAAATTACCTATCTCCCTCTCAGAGAGTTTCATTTCTACAAATTCAGGTGTTTTTGTCCCTCTTCCCATAATTGTGATAGTTGTGGAATAATATGAGGAATACCAGACTCTCTTTTATTTTAAAAGTCACAGACTGCAGCAAAATGTAATTATCAGGACAAAACTTTTTCCTTCAGCATCAGAACACGCCACGATAAGAATTTCAAATCTTGCTTCACTAACAGCATTTTATATCGAATCCCCATTCTGAAGCCCTGTTCATTTCTGAAATTACTCTGCTTTTCATTCTGCTTTGGAAAAAGTACAAAGAGCAACTAAGATGATTAAAGGGCTTGGAGACTAAAACAAAGAATGGTTGCAGGAACTGGGTATGGCCAGTCGGGAGAAAAAAAGGACTAGGTGGGATATGATGGAGTCTTCCAATATTAGAGGGGCTGCTATAAAGAAGAGGGGTTCAAACTATTCTCCAAAGCACCTGAAGGCAGGCCAAGAAGCAACGGATGGAAACTAACCAAAGAGAGAAGCAACCTAGAACTAAGGAGAAATTTGCTGTCAGTGAGAACAATCAACCAGTGGAACAGCTTGCCTCCAGAAGCTGTGGATGCTCCAACACTGGAGGTTTTTAAGAAGAGATTGGACAGCTCTTTGTCTGAAATGGTATAGGGCACGGGTAGGCAACCTTGGCTCTTTTATGACTCGTGGACTTCAACTCCCAGAATTCCTGAGCCAGCCATGCTGAGGGGAAAGGGAGAGGTTTCCAAGCTGAGCTATGCCGGCTCAGGAATTCTGGGAGTTGAAGTCCACGAGTCATAAAAGAGCCGAGGTTGCCTACCCCTGGTATAGGGTCTCCTGCCTGAGCAGGGGGTTGGACTAGAAGACCTCCAAGGTCCCTTCCAGCTCTACTCTGATTGATTCATTGCTGAGTTTTAAATAATTGAGTAAATTGTGTAGTGATTTAATGCTGCTGAGGGCAGAATGATTAAATATCTATCAATTGTAATACTAATTCCAGTTCTGGGTTCTCCTCTCCTGAGCCCAAAGTACTTATGTAAGGGAGTCATTTTCTGTAGTCCTTAAGAAATTATATGCTCCCACTTCCTTAAGAGCTCTGCCTGGCTTATAAAAATATTGTAAAAAAAAAAAAACACCCATAAAAACAGCATTACCATGGAAAGAAAAACAGGAACACCCAAACATTTTTTAAGGCCTGAGCGAACAGCTCTTAAACTTCAAACTGCATGGAGGGGCAGGTCTGCCTCAATACCGCTGCAAGTTAGTCCAGGGTCCATTGTAGGAGCAGCCAAATGTGGGTCGGTACTGAAGTGGTCTGTGGTGGGGCCTGCAAGTTGCCCCCTTGAAGGGCAATCTGGAGAGGAAGCAGCAGGCCTCAGGGGAACTGGGGTCCCTGCCTGTGGGGGCCCAGGATGGTCGCAGGAGGGCTGAGCAGCAGAGGTTTTCTAGGGTGGCCCGGAGGGGCCCAGCAGGGCCCCCAACATAGCCAGCTGCCTTAGAGTTGCTATAAGTCACTTGCTAGGATGTGAAGTGACAGAGAAAGGGGTCTTTTCCCAGAAGAGGAAGGGTCCGAACGGCTGTGATGGAATTGTGCATTGCAGATAGGATGGGGTGTGAGCAGGACCCTTCATGGCAGCTGGTCCAGGAGATGCTCTCCCCTTTCCTAAAGGCCCCGTCCTTAATCTGAATTAAACACAAAAACAAGCCAGGATAAGCAAGAGCTGGAAGAGAATCTAAGGCTATTACAGGTAGTCCTTGACCAGGGGTAGGCAGCCTTGGCTCTTTTATGACTCGTGGACTTCAACTCCCAGAATTCCTGAGCCAGCATGGCTCAGCTTGGAAACCTCTCTTTCCCCTCAGTGTGGCTGGCTCAGGAATTCTGGGAGTTGAAGTCCACGAGTCATAAAAGAGCCAAGGTTGCCTACCCCTGTCCTTGACATACAACAGTTCGTCTAGTGACCATTCAAAGTTACGACGACACTGAAAAAAGTTTCATGGTTCCGAAAGAAGATGTCAATGCTGCTAACATCGGATGTTCTTGCTTGACAAAAAGACTCTTATGAACGGTTTTCGTAGTTAGTTGCTGCGTCCCCCTGGTCACGTATTCAAAATTCAGACGCTGGCCAACTAATTCGTATTTATGACGGTTGCAGTGTCCCGGGGCTGTGATCCCCTTTTGTGACCTTCTGACAGGTAAAGACCGTGTGGCTAATTTAAGAACTGCAGTGGTTTAACTAATTGCACTTAATTAATTTGGCAAGAAAAGTTGTAAAATGGGCCAAACTCGCTCAACAAATTCCTTACTTAGCAACATAAATGTTGGGCTCAATTGTGGCTGTAAGTTGAGGACCACCTGCAGTTGCTGAAAAGAAAGAGATGGAGCTTCACTAACAGCCCTGGTCCGGAGTCGGCTTTGGGGATTTTCAAGTTGAAGGTCCTTCAGCGCTTAGAGCTTTACCGCCTCTAGTTGCTGCAGAAAGAGGCTTCAGAGCCGGCCTGGTCCATCCCTGTGCTTGGTTCTGGGCAGGCCCTGGGCCCGAAGCCCCTCTCCCATTGTGGACCTGGTTCCTCACCTGGGTTGGAGCCTTGTGCAACAGCAGCCAGGGGAGACCGGGACTGGGCGCTTTTCCTTCAGAGAGATTGGTCCCCGTGGATGCCGACATGTGAGAAACAGCTGAGGGACACCCTGGGCCAGGGGTAGGCAACCTTGGCTCTTTTATGACTCGTGGACTTCAACTCCCAGAATTCCTGAGCCAGCCTGGCTCAGCTTGGAAACCTCTCCCTTTCCCCTCAGCATGGCTGGCTCAGGAATTCTGGGAGTTGAAGTCCACGAGTCATAAAAGAGCCAAGGTTGCCTACCCCTGCCCTGGGCGTTTCTGTACCGGTTCCGAGATGAGCTGCTCTTTTGGGTCTGTGTGTTATAGGGAGTCCTCGACTTACAACAGTTCATTTAATGACCGTTCAAAGTTACAACGGCACTGGAAAAAGAGTCTTATGACCAGTTTTCACACCTATGACCATTGCAGCGTCCCCGCGGTCATGTGATCAAAATCCAGACACTTGGCAGCCGGTTCATATTTAAGATGGTCGCAGTGTCACGGGGTCATGTGATCCCCTTTTGCAACCTTCTGGCAAGCTGAGTCAATGGGGAAAGCTGGATTCACTTAACAACCATGTTATTAAGTTAACAACTGCAGTGGTTTCACTTAGCAACTGGGGCAAGAAAGGGGCAAAATTCACTTAACAACTGTCCCACTTAGCCACAGAAATTTTGGGCTCCACTGTGGTCGTAGGTCAAGGGCTACCGATAATCGTCCCTGTTTGACAGCAGCAGGATGGTGGCTGGCACAGTTGGGGGGGGGGAAGGGAAGGCTGTGGCGCAGGGGCTAGAGAGGAGTCGAAGCAAGCTTACCTGTAAGGAGCCTGGATCCCGATCAGTGTAAGATCAGTTTCAGCTGAGCAGGCTTGATCTTTAATCGAGTCAACTTCAGATCTGGATCTAACTAGATCTGGCTTGCATGATTTGTCTAGGAACCTGGCCAGCTGGAGTGTTGCTGTATGTCAGTTGGCTCTGAAGGAGGAGAGAGAGAATCCGAGTCCCCCCCCCCATGGCTGGACCTGTCCATGAGAGCAAAGCAGCTCTTCTGCCCCCCCTCCCTTTCAGTGAAATTTCTGTCCCCTGCAAGGTGGGAGAAGCAGTTCAGAGAAGGGGCATCGGCTCAGGTGGGCGAGGCTGAGGCAGGCTGCATACCCATTAGCAGTCCTGAAGGGCTCTTGGGGGGGGGGGGGTGAAGCATGCTTGGAATGCCCACCTGGTGAATCTCAGGTGTGATGCAAACACTTATGACAGGTTGCCTAGTGACTGCTCAAAGTTGTAGCTTACCTGGAAAAAGGGAGTTAAGATGTTCCAAATTCTGATAGTTTCCCCCCCCCTCCCCGAGTCACCTGACCACAGTCGGGTGCATTTACAGCCACTTTCAGTTTCTGCAGCCCCACGACTGCATTTTGTAGTTGTTTTGCAGGAAAACCAGATGTACTGTTTTTCAGCAAAATCACTCTAGCAATCAATGGGTTCATTGACCAGCCACTTAATTGTAAAAAGCTCAATGAATGGGTGACTTTTACGCTTGTATGCAACCCCCCAAGAGTGAGGCACCTTCTGGAGAAGCGGCCGCCAAAGGAGGGGCAGAGAGCGGCAAGATATTTGAGCAGGGGTGTCCAAACTTGGCAACTTAAATAGCTGTGGACCTCAACTGCCAGAATTAGTCATTCAATCAGAATGGAGCTGGAAGGGACCTTGGACTAGAACTAGAACTAAGGAGAAACTTTCTGACAGTGAGAACAATTAACCAGTGGAACAACCTGCCTCCAGAAGTGGTGAATGCTCCAACACTGGAAATTTTTAAGAAGAGACTGGACAGCCATTTGTCCAAAATGATGTAGGGTTTCCTGCCTCAGCAGGGGGTTGGACTCGATGACCTCCAAGGTCCCTTCCAACTTTATTATTATTATTATTATTATTATTATTATTATTATTATTATTATTATTATTATTATTATTATTATTATTCTTATTATTATTATTATTCTTCTTCTTATTATTATTATTATTATTATTATTATTATTCCAACCCCCTGCTCAAGCAGGATACCCTTCTGATGGCAAGCAGGTAATTGTCCTCGCTGTCAGGAAGTTTCTCCTTAATTCCAGATTGTTTCTCTCCTTGATTGGTTTCCATCCGTTGCTTCTTGTCCTGCCTTCAGATGCTTTGAAGAACCGGTTGAGCCCCTCCTCTTGGTGGCAGCCCCTCAAATAGTGAAGACTGCTATCATGTCCCCGCTAGTCCTTCTTTTCTCTAGACTAGCCATACCCAATTGCTGCAACCATTCTTCATATGTTTTAGTCTCCAGACTTTTAATCATCTTAGTTGCTCTTCTCTGCACTTTTTCCAAAGTCTCAACATCTTTTTTTTTGTATAGATTTTATTAGTTTTTATAGGCTTGGGAATAAGGTTGTGTCGGGGTTGGGATTTGGGTTAGGGTTAGGGTTGGGGTTGGGGTTTTTCCAAATAACATTCTCAATATTTAGCAAACAGCATAATGTCTGGGTTCATGTGTTTAACAAACAATAATAGATATGTTAATTAATCACTCAATAGCCTTTTTCTTGCTAATATATATTCAAAATTACATATTCTCTCTAACTCATTTTTCTAGCCATTGATAGAAATCACCCCATGTTCTAAAGTACAAAGTCTCAACATCTTTTTTGTAATGTGAGCAAAACTGTATGCAAATATTCCAAGTGTGGTCTTACTTAAGGTTTAATAAAGCGGTACTAATACTTGATGTGATTTTGATTCTGTGCCCCTGTTTATGCAAGGATTGTATTAGCCATTCTTGTGGACTTCAACTCCCAGAATTCCCAGCCAGTGTTGCTGGGGTACCCCCCAGCGGTCCCTTCTAGTTTCCCTGTCCCGCCTGCGCTGTCTTCCTGGTGCTTGTCCAGGAAGACGCGGGCTGTTTGCTCAAGGGCTTGCAAACAATGTCTTTGCCTGCGTCATCCTTGGCTCAGTTGCACGAATGCAAACAAACAGGGATTTGCAGCAGATGGGAGCCGTCGGACTTGCTGCGTGGCATCTCTCCAGCCAGGTGGGCAGGTGGACTCCCTGGGCGTGAAGGGCCCTCCGTCCATCCAGGGAGGCCGAGCGTGACATTAATGGGCTCTCCTCCCGCCTTTGAATGCCTGGGCACCAAAAGGGGGCTTTGCCTTCCCCTCCCCCCAAAAGGATAAAGAATACTTAACCACCTTCAGAAAGCTCTGATTTCTTTGAGGGAATACAAGTCCTAGAAATCTCGATAGTTAGACTTCCTCCTGCAGGTAGTCCTCGTGACTGCAATTCAGACTAAGGTATCTGTTGCTAAGACAGGCGATTGTTAAATGAGTCACAACTGATTTTAACAAACTTTTCCACCAGGCTCGTTAAAAAATGACCACCCATTAAGTAAATCTTGTGGTTTTTTAAAAATTTCTTTTAAAATAGCGACAAAAGGAAAAAAAATAAACATAAGAAACAAGGCACGAAAAAAATTATAGGTAATCCTCGACTTATGACCACAATTGAGCCCACTGTTGTTAAGCGAAACATTTGTTTAGTGAGTTTTGCCCCATTTTATGACCTTTCTTGCCACAGTATAATAAAAGAACAATTCAGGAGGAGTAAAGTGGCTGGAGGACATCACGAAATATTTCATAACAGTCCAGTGATTAAAATTTCTAGGAATAAAAGAGAGACGGAGATCGCTCTCAAAATAAAAACCGGAAAACCCCCATCTGAATCCTCCGGCTTCAGCCACACCTTCTGGCCATCCGGGGTGGGCACCTGGGCTGCCACTCAACAGAGACCCGGTACAGGTAGCTCTCAATTTACGACCATTCATTTGGCAATCGTTTGAAGTTACGTCAGTGCTGGAGAAAGTAACGTATGACCTGTCCTGATTCCCCACAAGGGGGGAAGGGTTGTGTAAGGGTCCTGCTCCTTTGTTGGGGGCTTCATGCGGGAGACAGGCCCACGGTGCCTCTGGTTCCTTCTCCATGTGACTAGGGAGCACCACCGGTTCATTTAGGCATCTGGTTCAGCCTTAGGTAGAGCTAAGAGCCTCTTGTGGCTTGACCTTTGAGGACTGGGAAGTCAAGATGTGTCTGGCCTCAGTTCCCCAGACGTTGGTGTAGCGGAGGAGACGTGGCCTGCCAGGCCTCGGTTAATTGGGCCAGGGATAAGGGAGCCTTTGACGCAAAGGGTTGCTGTTGCTGTGAACATATCCAGCAGTACCGCAAAAGAATTTCATTTGTCCAAGGTCCATGTCAGCTACACTTTCTGCTTAATGGGGGCTTTGCAAGCAAGCAAAGATGGTGGGGAGTAGGAACCGCTCAAGTCAGCCTTTAAAGCAGGGGTGTCCAACCTTGGCCACTTGTGGACTTCAACTCCCAGAATTCCCCAGCCAGCCATGCTCTGCAAGGATGGCTATGACAGCCACAAGAAGCGGAGCCTTTGACTTCTGCCTGCCTGCGTGCATTTCTCATGTGGAGGTCCTCATGAGCCGCTGGCTGCCTTTTACCTGTTGGTTTCCTGTTATTCTTTAGCTTTCTGCCTTTTGGCTTGGGATAAGCGATGCCACCTCCTTGGGGTTTGGGTCTAGGACAGGGATAGGCAACCTTGGCTCTTTTATGACTCGTGGACTTCAACTCCCAGAATTCCTCAGCCAGCATGGGGAAAACTTTGGCCCCTTCATGACTTGTGGACTTCAACTCCCAGAATTCCTGAGCCAGCCTGGCTCAGCTTGGAAACCTCTCCCTTTCTCCTCAGCATGGCTGGCTCAGGAATTCTGGGAGTTGAAGTCCACAAGTCATAAAAGAGCCAAGGTTGCCTACCCCTAGTCTAGGGCAGGGCTTTTCAACCAGTGGTACGGGTACCACCTGTGGTACATTGGCACCTGGCAGGTGGTATGCGACCATCCTAGAAAAGTGGTAGCAGGGGAGGGGAATGAGCTGAACTGGTGGCAGCACCACAGAAGACTGAAAGAGAGATGGCTGGAGCTGCAGGGCTGTCAGGGCTAAGTGGAAGTGCCAGGATCACTGCCGCTTTCCAGCTGATAGGTGCTTCTTCGGGGCACTTTTTTCAGTGCCACTGTAACTTCAAACAGTCACTAAGCGAACTGTGGTAAGTCGAGGACTACCTGTACTTTTATCACTTTTTTACTTTTTGGGGGGTCATTAAGTTTTTGACACCTTGCTAGGCGACTGATGGTACTCGGATGTTGCCATATCCTAAAAGTGGTACAATGGGTGAAAAGGTTGAAAAGCCCTGGTCTAGGGTGCCTTCACCTCTGGCAACTCTACAAAGAAGTCCAGTGACTGGTGACATTTTTGGAAGTGTTTTGCCCCTCTTCCTAAGGGGAGATGGAGAGGGGGGAGGGTGTGGCTCCAAATCACCCAGCTGGCTTCGGGCCTGAGGGAGGAGCAGAGCTTGGGTTTCTGATTAAATGCCCTAACCACTAGACCTCTTATGAAACCCAAAAAGAAACAGTGCAGCGCCTAATTTGCAGGTCAGGCTGCAGAACCTGTCCTGAGTAAAAGTGCCCAGATGGACAACAGACAGCCCAGTCAAAGGAGTGGCGGCGGGGGGGGGGGAAATCCGGAAGCTTTGCAAGGATGAACCTGGACTGATGTGGAAAGTAGTTTCAGAGGAATGGGGGTGGGGGCACTGAAGCAGCCCCAGAAGCTCACAGTCAGTGCTGGGACTGGTCAGTCTCCCTGTCTTCCCGCCCCTTCCGGAAGGGGGCCTGCCATCTCCCCAGCCAGATCCTCCCAAGACCTGGCACTCTCCCACCCCACCCCCAGGACTGGGGAGGCCTTAGAAGGCTCTGGAGCTGGGGTCCTCAACCTTGGCAACTTTAAGACTTGTGGACTTCAACTCCCAGAATTCTGAGGCTGAGGAATTCTGGGAGTTGAAGTCCACAAGTCTTAAAGTTGCCAAGGTTGAGGACCCCTTCTTTGGATGACAGCAAACGGCATCCGGAAGGAGAGGAGGGAGACGCCAGGAACGATGGGGTTGTTCATGTGCTGCCAGCCTTGGCGGAGGATTATGGTCAGCCAGTTGTCCAGACTGGATTGGGCGCTTCGGGCCACCTCCCGAGTCCTTCCCAAGGACCCAGGAGAGGCCGGTGTGGGTGCTGATGGCGTGTCAGGCCTTGTTACAGGATGCCAGGCGTTCCTGGTGAAGCTGCTCTTTGCAATTGACCGAGGCTGGTTTTGTCCGTTGTTATGGTTGGTGGCACAACCAGCCAGGTGTTTGGCATAGGCAGCCAGCCGTGAGCAGGAACCGGATGACAAATTCTGCTGGAGGAAAAGTATCTTGTGTTATGACAAGGGAACGGCACAAGCGTCATGCGCCTTGACTTCAGCAAAGCTTTTGACAAAGTCTCCTCCTCATATAATGATAAGATCTGGGCTCCGTGAGTGAGACCGCTGCCCTCACCACGGTCCAAATGGCCTCACACAAAATCCTGCTCTGTAGTGGCTGCTCATCAGCGTGGGCTAAAGGGGAGGGCCAGGGGGCTGCCTGGTTGCGTTGAGGGACCCCAAAACCTTTGTTGCTGAGATAGGGCTGGGGCGATGGTAGCTAGCAGGTGAGATGGGGGGGGCTCGCTCAGCGGGCCCAAATGAAGGGGAAGAAGGTCACTTGCTGGATGTTTTTCTGGAGGAAACGTGTATCTCGGATGGGGGAGAGCAGGGTTGGCAATGGGGCCCCTGAAAGGATCTGGGAGCCCTTGTGGATCCCACGTTAAAAAAGCCAGCAGTGTGATCTTGATGCTATGTTCTCTTGGGGTGCATCAATAGGAGCCTAATTCCAGCTCAATGGAGGCGATTGTCCCCTTCGGCATGCAGTCCATGAATACTGGCTCGATGCCAGGGAAAGCCAAACTTTTCCTCCTCCTCCTCCTCCTCCTCCTCCCCCCCTAGCATCGGAAAGAGTAGCAAAGATGGGACGCTGTGCAGGACAGCATTGTGGAGTCTGGCTTGGGTCCTCCAGCAGCTGGGCTGAGCCAGAAGCTGGCTGAGGAGGACACTGGACTGTCAGGCAGTTGATCTTGGAAAGGCAGCTAGTGCTAAGAAGAAGGAAACTCTCAGGACGGAGGGATTGACTGTAATGTCCACCCCAATCCAGAGAGATCTCTCCGGAGAGACGGAGGGAGGGAGTTCCTAATGCCCAGTTCCTAATGGGGCAGAGGGATTGAGGAGGGATGGGGCAATGGGGCCTCTGAGCAGAGACTGCCCTGGCTGGGCCATGGGAGAAACGAATCCTTGGCTTTTGAAGCGGTCACTTTTGTTTTCCCCAAATGCAATCCTGTCTTGAGACTGAATTGAATTGAATTGAAGACTTTATTTGGCCAAGTGCGATTAGACACACAAAAGAATTTGTCTCCGGTGCAGAAGCTCTCAGGGTACATGCACAGCAACATAACAACAGCAAAAACAATACCAATAAAAGGGGGAGTAAAGAAGATAACGTAAGAAGGATAAATAATAATAATACCACAGCCACACCACATGGGTGAATAGATGCAGACATTAGACAGCATTGAGAGTTGAATAAAGAGTTGGCCTCAATGGGAGTTCTGCCCCCCTCCTTTTTGGGGTTGTTTTTTTTTCTGGATTTTGTTTGGGGAAGCCGCCGCTTGGAAGAGTTGCCCCTTTGCCTCTTTCCGGCCTGCGTCAGAAGGATTAACTTCCTGTAATCTCCGTGATGGAATTGGGGATAGTGCCGCTGCCCTGGCCCTCTGCTGAGACCGGCAGCTGGGCAGGATCTCTGCAGGATCCAATCTGGGTTGGTCACTGGAACCAGAGGTTTAGTCTTTACTCATCTTGTAGCCCATCCTCATGGAGCTTTTCTCTCTCCTGTGTCACACATGATGGTGGTAAAGATATTCTCTGAGGATGGATGGGCTCAGCACGAGTCCAAAAGCTCGGACTCTGGTCCCAGTGACCGACCCGGATTGGATCCTGCAACCTTATCCTGGGACACGTAGATTTGCCTTCATTTCTAAGCAGGCAGGGACCAAAGAGCCACTGTTTTCACAGATTCCCTCACCTCATCCCTTCCTTTTCATTCGGGCCATCTAACAAAATGATGAATGAGGTTTGGAACAATTTCCCCAGTTAATTCTGAATCTTCTGCTACCTGGATTCCCTGGAGGATCAAATGCTTACTTTCTGGCACACCTTTCAACCTTTTAATTCATAATTGAACTTAGACATTCAGTTCCTTACTTACATTCCACCCTACTTCAAAAAATCCGACCATCCTAATTCAGCCCCACTTCCCTTTTTCCTATAGATTTTCCAGCATCTGTGCTTTCTTCCCCTTCTGCTTCATTTCCAAATTCCTGCTCGTTGGCCTTCCGAGTCCCAAACTTACCTATCCCCAGTCACGAACCGGGAGAGCCTGGAGACGTTGCCTCCTGCCACTCATCCGCCAACTCAGAGGTGTGCGCACTAACTGGACCCCGTTCAGATGTTGGCTCCCTCTTTTTTTATTATTTATAAATTTTATTGGTTTTTAAAACATAAATCACATAATAGTTGGTTAATGGTGTGTTTGCTTAGTTTACATTTGTAAGGAAAGATCGTTAACCATTGATTTCTATAATTCGTAATCCACATATTCCAACAAATGTCTCTTTTTCTCTTAAATATTCTCTCTGGTGGGTCCCGTCATCTATATTCTAATTTTTCATTTAATATTTTCAATATGAATCAGAGGGTTTTTCCGTCCATTTTTCCCCAACCAATTGTACAATTTATTGCAGATTTCATAATAATCTGTTTCACTCTTATCCTTAAGTTCTAATGTCAACCTATCCATTTCTGCACAGGATAAAATCTTATTTATTACTTCTTCTTCTGAGGGTGTCTCATTATTCTTCCATCTCTGTGCAAAGGGGCTAATCTTGCTGCTGTTAGCATGTGTAATAATAGGTATAGGGATCCTTTCTTGCAGTGTTTCTCAACCTTGACAATTTTAAGGCATGTCGACTTCAACTCCCAGAATCCCACAGCCAGCATTGCTGGCTGTGGAATTCTGGGAGTTGAAGTCCACATGCCTTAAAATTGTCAAGGTTGAGAAACACTGCTTTATTGTATCTATCCTTAGTGATACCCAGCAGAAAGAGCTCTGGTTTTAGCTCAATGTTCTGCGTTAGTATCTCTTCACAAAATCCGACCATCCTAATTCAGCCCCGCTTCCCTTTTCTCTATAGATTTTCCAGCATCTGTGCTTTCTTCCCCTTCTGCTTCCTTTCCAAATTCCTGCTCGTTGGCCTTCTGAGTCCCAAACTTACCTATCCCCAGTCACGAACCGGGAGAGCCTGGAGACATTGCCTCCTGCTACTCATCCGCCAACTTGGAGGCGTGCACACTAGCTGGACCCCATTCAGATGTTGGCTCCCTCTTGATGGCGCTCCGTGTTCCTCCTTCAGGGATCTCAGCGTCAACCTTTGCATCGTGAGAGCCGCTTTCTTCTGATCCTAGGTCTACATCAGTGGTTCTCAACCTGTGGGTCGGGACCCCATTTGGGGTCGATCGACCATTTCACGGAGGTCGCCAAGCAAGGCTGTCCGCCATTTTTTTTGTCCGCCATTTTTTTTCCCTTTTCCGGCGGGTGCCTTACCTCCCTTGGGCTGGGCCAGCTGGTGGTCGGCCTGCTCCGTCTCTGCCGCTTGCCAGCTACGCCTCGGCCGGCGCAGGGGGCGGAACCACGCATGCGCGGCGCTCCCGGGCAGGGAAAGTCCTCGACTTATGACCGGTTGGGTAGTCCTCGACTTGCGACCGGTTTAGTCCTCGACTTACGACTGGTTGGGGTCGCGGCATTAAAAAGGTTGAGAACCACTGGTCTACATGGTACCTAAGGACAACATTTATAAATGGCCCAGTTATGGCATGTGAGCAGTCAACGGTTTCTTCCAGAAAAAAATCTATTTGTTTATTGGATTTATTAAATGCCCCCCAGCTCAAAAAGACTATGGGCAGCTTATATATGACCAACACAAAGACAACTGAAACCACTTGAGTGCCCAACTAACACAGCCATCCCCACCCTTCAGCATAGACTGGGCTCCCCCAGGCACCCTAACTCTGGCAAATGGTTGCTGAAATCTAAAGTGTCACAGTTGAATGCCTTTGAAATTGAATCTTGTCCTGCCCTCAGGTGCTTTGGAGAATAGGTTGACCCCCTCTTCTTTGGGGCAGCCCCTCAGATATGGAAGATGGCTATTGTGTCACCCCTGGTCCTTCTTTTCTCTAGGCTAGCCAAACCCAAATCCTGCAACTGATCTTCATAGGTTTTTTTTTTATAAAGATTTTATTGGTTTTCTTTTGCATACATATGTTATTTTTTCCAATCAACGAGCTGTCTGGGGTTAGCTATTGTGTCACCCCTGGTCCTTCTTTTATCTAAGCTAGCCAAACCCAAATCCTGCAAACGATCTTCATATATTTTAACCTCCAGTCCCTCAAATCATCTTTGTTGCTCTTCTCTGCACTCTTTCTAGAGTCTCCACATCTTATTTATATCCTGGCGTAAGTGTAGTCTCACCAAGGCCTCATAAAATGGTACTAACACTTCACATGATCTTGATTCTATCCCTCTGTTAACGCAGTCTAGAATCGTGCTGGCTTTTTTTGCAGCTGCAGCACAGGGCTGGCTCATATTGAAGTGATTGTCCACTAGGACTCCAAGGTCCCTCTCACAGTTACTGCTGTTGAGCCAGGTACGCCACAGGTGTGCAAGAGAAAGAAACTGGCGCTGACTTCATACGGGTAAAGTGCTGGATGGTTGGAGCAAGGGCCAACGTGGTGAAAGAGGAGAAAGGAAGATCCGGGGAGCTGCAGACCAATCAGTCGGACACTGAAATCTGAGAAAATTCTTTCATCCCCCCCCCCTCAATGGCAGATCTGGATTTTGTTTGGCCTGAGACAGAGGGACAGAGAAGCTCTGAGAGGCTTTCAAGGTTGATGGCGGCCCTCCGTAGGTAGATCGGGCAAAGGAACAGAAGTCGCACAATTGGCTCTTGAGGGTCGTCAGGTAGAATACCTGGTCCCGCATCTGTTGTGGCAGCTGGCCCAGTCTGGCAGCCAGGCTGCTGAGAACCTGGCTCGGAGGCCACCAGGGACAT
Organism: Protobothrops mucrosquamatus; assembly: GCF_001527695.2. NCBI lineage: Eukaryota > Metazoa > Chordata > Lepidosauria > Squamata > Viperidae > Protobothrops > Protobothrops mucrosquamatus. Next base: position 87,917 of record NW_015389001.1, read on the forward strand.
CGCAGGCCTGTGGGCTGGACCGGGGCTTTGAACCCTCCTCCATCCCAAACAGAGGCAGTGGCAAAACACCTCCAGATGGCTGCCCCAGTTCTCCCCCTTATGAAAATGCCCCCAGGAGCTGAGCTTGCTTTGAAGGAGGCCTGACTTAACTGTCACCTCCAAACAAGGGTAAGTTGGCATGTTCCTCTTAACTGCCACTTCAGTCCTGAGACGTGGGCACCCAGCATGGCACCCGAGCTTCTGAGGGGAGGAGAGCCCCTTGCTGTGCAGGCAGGATCCCCTGGGGGCTTCTTTGGGCCACTCCAGCTGCTGGACTCGATGGGTAGGGGTCTGGGGTCCCCGCGGGGCACGGCTTAGGTGCTGAGGTTTCTGGGCTTGGCCCTTTGCCAGGTGCAGCTTCCCTGGAATTGGCGAAAGGATGAAAAGCAGCCCAGAGGGTAGTTTGGGCCGGGAATCGTCAACTGCCAGTCCAGATATTTTGCCAACATGGCCAGTGCTGGGGGAGGAGGCTGTGGGGCTCCCTTTGGCCCTGTTCTCTAGGTCGAATTGCACTAATGATTGCCCTCCAACCCGCCACCGCAGGAGCTTCCTCTGGCTTAGGGCAGGAGGCTGGCAGGGCTGTGTGATGGGGCTTCTCCACCCTGCTCCAGGCAGAAGGAAATGGGCAAAACCTCCCAAGCAGGCTCTGCAAATCAAGGCCAGGTTTAGGATGCCGTGGCTGACCATCTGCTCCTTCCTTCCTTCCTTCCTTCCTTCCTTCCTTCCTTCCTTCCTTCCTTCCTTCCTTCCTTCCTGTCAAGGCGTCCTCTTTGGTGCCCAAAAAAGAGCCGACAAACAGGAACGATCGACAAACGGTTGGCGTTTTAATCCATACAGTAATAAAGTTAGCACTGGAAGTGAGTTGCTCCCAGTGCTTTACATAGGCTCCGCGCACTAGTCCCACCCCTCACCCCACAAGCCAGCATCCGGTGTGTGGGGAACAAAACCAATCAGCAGGGGTGTCACCACCACCCCGTTCCAACCGGCGCGGACTCCAGCCCCTCTACGGCGTTCCAGGAAACACAGCAAGTTGAGCTCCTTTTCCCCCTCGCCGCCGTCTCCTGTCGCGCGCTCCTTCCCCCCGTATGTCTTGGCCGCTTGGCTGTCTGGACCGGCAAGGCGCTGGTCCGTGGGCCTCGCCCGCTGCACCGGGGTTCTCCCGTTGGACCGGCAAGACGCTGGTCCGTGGGCGTCGCCCGTTACCGGCGGCTGCGGTAACGTCCCTTGCGGTCGGCAAAGTTCCCCGGCCCTCAGCTGAGAGTGGCCCACAGCGCAGCGATGAACCCCGGCGTCCGTTGGCCATGTATCGTTCCGGCCTGCGCCCGTCAGCTGAGAGGAGGGTCAGCGGGAACAGCAGTGGCGGGGCAGACGCCCCCCCCGCTGGCAAGTGTCGACCCCGCGGGGCATTCGGTGACGGTCCTGGCCAGGGCAAGGGCCTACAGGGCGGCGGCGGTGCAGTAACCTGCTTCCCATCCACCTGTACATGTCAGCTCCGTGGGCCTCGACCCTTCCTTCCTTCCTTCCTTCCTTCCTTCCTTCCTTCCTTCCTTCCTTCCTTCCTTCCTTCCTTGTAGTTGCATCCACTGTCTTTCGTCAAGCAGAGCTGGAAAGGAGCTGGAGGCAGCACACACGGGCCAGACTGGATGCCCAACGGCCCCTCCTGCTCACTGTCCCTGCTCCCCCCCACTTCCTGGAGAATGGGGCAAAACAGCAGCTGTGGGGTGGAGAATGTGACGGGTCAGGTCTGGTGGTGGCACTGAGGGGCCCAGAGGGTTCAGGCTGCAGCACGCTCTGCCCTGGCGCCTTTCCTCCCAGCACAAAATGTTGGCATGAGCCATCTTGTGTTGTCAGGCCTTCTGTTTCTGCTTCCCCAAGCTGGTACCCTCCGAACATGCCAGACCGCACAGTTGCCACGAGGGTTCCCTGGCAGGCCCTTTTCCTGAAACCTTCCTTGGTGCTTTGCAGCTCACAGGCTCTGTCCGGAGAGTCTTGCCTCCGGCAGCCTTGTGGCACCCTGGCGCACAGTGCCAGGCACACCCGCTGCCCTTCCTCTCCTCCCCCCCCTCAGGGCGGTTGCTGCTGCTCTTCTCCCCTCCTTCCTGGTGGCTCTGCCAAGCTCACCTCGGAGGCCACAGCCTTCCTTCTTCCCTCCCTCCCCGGGGGAATTGATCCTGCCAGCCTACCTGAAATGATACCAGGTGCAGCAGCGCCCTTATCTGCCACCTGATGCCCTCCTGAAGCCTGCCAATTCCTCCCCGTTTGTGTCTGTGTCTCTGTGTGTGTCTTGTGTGTGTGTGTGTGTGTGCAGCAGGAGGCTGGGGATTAGATTGCTCCCAGTTAAGCTGATGAAAAAGCCTTGCCACTGGCTGGAGGGTGCTGGGGACACGCACATCTGGAACTGTGCTCTCTTGAGAGTCTGGCTCTCTTCCAGACTCCCCCCCCCTCCCGCCTCTCCCACTGGCCTAAATGTGAAGAAAGTACCCAGGGCCAGCAAGGGGTGGGGCGCTGCCTCCCCCAGACCCCAAAGCAATTCCACCCCAGTGCAAGGGATGATCCCTGTTGTTTCCTTCCAGAGAAACGTGGCTTTTTAATCAAAGGAAATGAGAAGGTTCCTCACAGGAAGCTTCCTGGCCTCTTAGATGGCTGGCCTGGAAGAGGGCGAGCCCTGGAGCCCTGGTCAGTGGGCCCTCTGCCTCCTGCCCTTTCCCACCGCCTGCTAGAGAGGGCATTGGGGTGGGAGCAGATTGCTTTCCCCCCTTCACGCCTCTCGCTGGACCAGAATTGCCCTTTGGGGGCTTCTGGGGCCGGGGTGTGTGTGTGACCAGAGTAGCCCCTCTGGGTTGCCTGGTGATAATGGTAGAAATGGCTGTTTTTCACCAGGAGGGAAGATGCACCTCTCCATGCCAGAAACCATAGAGCGATGGGAGTCACGTGCTCTGTGTGTGTGTGTAAGAGAGAGAGAGAGAGAGAGAGGGAGGGAGGGAGGGAGGGAGGGAGGGAGAGG
>NW_015389001.1:91039-125907 GCF_001527695.2 Protobothrops mucrosquamatus
AATAGAAAAAGTGAAAAAGAAAAAGAGATAGAAAAGAAATAACAAAGAAGTGGCTTCCGATTTGCTTAACAGCCATTATAAGTCTATTTATATTTTGCCTCCCCTCCCCCCCTCTCTAAGGTTACCCTAAAGTTCCCTTCTCTCCAAATCTGCCGCTGCCCCATTTTTTCTGGAGGGAGTCGGGGAAGAGGTGAAAGAGGATCTTGTCAGCCAGAGGCTTTTGTGCCAGAGATGAGGCTGGAGGACAGCTTGGGGGTGGGTGGGGGGGTGTCCTTCCTCCTTTCTTTCTCCTTCCAGTGTTGGACACCCAGAGAGGAAATGTGTTCTGGAATGGACTGATGAACTTGTGCTCTCTCTTTCTTTCCACAGTGAAGAAAGCAAAGCTCCAGGGACCCCCAGGTAGGTGCTCGTTGCCTTTGGGGTGGCCACTCACGTGGGGTTTACCTTCCCTCCCTCTCTCGATCAGGCATCTTCTGGCATGGGCTCCCTGCACCCTCGGACAGGTGGGGAGAAGATGCCAAGGTAGAGCCTGGCGCTCTTCCTGCCTCTCCTTTAGGGCCTTCCTGGAACAGCCTCCCTCTGGAAGTGGGACCGGCCTCTGTGGGGCTGCCCACGGGAAGCTGGTTGGGATGGCCCTTCCAGAAGGCTTTCGAGGGATCGGACTTGTGATCTGCTCTGCATTGTTTACTCTTGTGGGTTAACTGCTCCGTGTGGTTTTTCGTGCTGTGCTGTTACGCTTGTGCGTCTGAAGATCTGGCAGCAAACAGGTTTAGCAAATAAAGTGCAGAACTTAAGCTCGGCCCCTGGAAAGCTTCCAAAGACTGAATTTCTCAGGCATTCTTCAAGCTACTTTAAGCGGCCCTCAGTGGAAGTTCCTAGCAGGGGCGTCTTTCAGCGTCTGCCTGTCTGCTGGCCTCTTGGCGAGGAGAGCTGGGGGGGTGGGGTATTGGTGCCAACCTCTTGGGCAAAGGGAAGGCTCAAGAGAACTCCAGCCCATGGAAGAGAGGGCTGCCCTTGCTTGTGTTTTCAAAACCTAGCTGGGCATTGAGGAGAAAATTCTCACCTTAGAGACATACCTGGCTGGGCTGTGTGTGTGACATCAGCCGTGGACCTAGAGCAGACATGTCAAACACAAGGCCCCGGGGCCGGATGCGGCCCACAAAGTGGTTTCATGTGGCCCGCGAAGCCATCCTGGAAACAGTGAGGGAACGGCCCCCACTGCCTTGGCCCTGGCCCAGGCCGGCCGGGAGCCAATGTACAATTTTGTGGTGGCCGTCTATGCTGAAACCATTCAGTCTTAGCTTCACAAGGCTGTCTGGAAACAGCGAGGAACCAGGAGAACCTTGAGCAGCAGTCTTGAGGAAATGGGGCTGGGCTTGGTGCCACGGGTGCTCAAGGGCCAGGCTGGGCATTTGACCTCTGCTGCCCAGGGCTCTGGGCAGCCCGCACCACCATCCAGCCCCCCCGCATGGCCTGAGAGGAACAGTGAGGCTCCTCCAGTGGACCATGCTTTGGCACTTGCCCTGGTCCCACCCCCTTCTGCCAGAGACCCTCAGATCTGTCCCACTCCTGCCCAGGCCCCCACAGGCACCCTTGACATGAATGATGTAGAGCTGGCCATGCCCGCCCAGTAGGCCACACCCATCCTGGTCACACTCACCCGGCCCCCTGAGGGCAACCACAATGCTGATGCGGCCCTCAATGAAATTGAGTTTGACACCCCTGACCTAGAGCCAGAGGTGGGGTATCATTCACAAGACCCTGATGGCCTCCAGGATTGCGGCTCTGCAGATCCCATTGAGGAAGTTGGCCTTCAGGGAGGAGAGGGGGCTGCTGCTGATATACCAGCCTCCCTGAGCACGGGAGCCCCCAGCCTGAGCTCGCCAAGTGGTTGGTGGGCCTTTTTGTGCTTATGGCATCCGTGCGCTTCAGCCTGCCTTCCTTGGGTGCGGATTTGAAGCCAGCCATTAGGACAACCATTAAAATCGGGTTGTAATCCCAGACAGTGACGCGATCTGGAATTGTGGGGTGCTGACCTCTCCTCTAGTGGGGGCTGTTCTTTAAGCTCTGCTCCCTGCCACAATGATCTGTTTGGTCACTCTGCCCCAGGTCACTTTGCTGGCAGAATAGGACAACTCTCCGCGAGACAATTTTAAGAATTCAATTTCGTTATTTAACATAAATAAAACTTTTAATTTTTGCTATCATTCACATTTAATTCTGTCCCTTCTTTTGCCTTCTTTCTCTAGATTCTATTCCATGTGAGTGTAACTCTTCTCCTGCAGAGAGTTGTCCTAGAGCAGGGGTAGGCAACCTCGGCTCTTTTATGACTCGTGGACTTCAACTCCCAGAATTCCTGAGCCAGCATGGCTCAGCATGGAAACCTCTCCGTTTCTCCTCAGCGTGGCTGGCTCAGGAATTCTGGGAGTTGAAGTCCACAAGTCATAAAAGAGCCAAGGTTGCCTACCCCTGCTCTAGGAGGCTCACCGCTTTGAACAGAAGGACTTAGAACAGGAGGACTTAGGACAGGGGAAGGCAACCTTGGCTCTTTTATGACTCGTGGACTTCAACTCCCAGAATTCCTGAGCCAGCCTGGCTCAGCTTGGAAACCTCTCCCTTTCGCCTCAGCATGGCTGGCTCAGGAATTCTGGGAGTTGAAGTCCACGAGTCATAAAAGAGCCAAGGTTGACTACCCCTGTCCTAGAGCCACTGGCTGGGCCCTGTGGAGAGTCTGGGGTGGCTCTGGGTCAGAGTTCGATTGAGGCCTTACTACTGCTTGGAAGGAGAGGGCAGCCCAGCCTTGCCGTGAATCGCCAGAGACCCCCTTGTTCCTGGGGGAGCTCCGGGCGATGAAGTGGCCTAAGGGAGGCTGAGGGCCCCACGGGAGGAAAACGAAGAGGGGAGGGAAGAGCCTTTCTTAAGGCCTACCGGCAGCAATCAGGGCAAGAAAGCATGGCTGCCTTTCCTGCCCTTTGCATCCGGAGAACGCTGGCCAGCAGCCCTACTTAAGGTGGCCCCGTTCCCTCTGAGGTGACTTTAATGACTGTGGTGGAGGTGAGGTTCTAAGCCTCACGTTCACGTGATGTGCCGCTTAGTGGTGGTCATTAAGCGAGGACTTCCTGCAGATGTCGAATAAGACCCTACAAAACTGGTTTCGGGCTGGCTCTCTCCTCCTCCTCCATCAGCAGCTGGGACCAGCCCTGGGGAAGGAGCAGAGCCCCTGTAACCTTTCCCACTGCTCCCAGTCCCTGAGCCCATCCAGAAGGATAACCTGGTTGTTGGTATCAGAAGATGCTGAGGGAGCCGGAGGAGAGGAGAGCCAGAGCGAACATGCACACACACACGTGCACACACATACGGACACAGACCACCCTAAAGTGTGACTGATTTCCTCTCCGTACTGTAACCGGGCCTCAAAGTTGACTGAAAGAGGTCTAGGCCAGAGCTGTCCAATCTTGGCAACTTTAAGACCTGTGGACTTCAACTCCCAGAATTCCCCAGCCAGCAGAGCTGGCTGGGGAATTCTGGGAGTTGAAGTCCACAGGCCTTAAAGTTGCCAAGGTTGGACAGCCCTGGTTTAGATGATTGATTTCCTGCAGATCACCTACCAAAAGGGAAGTTTGGAGACTTAAATTTATATAGTTTGAATTTATTAATAATCAGTTTATTAAATTTATATAATTCTGTTGGATCCGGCGACTGCCTCTTCTCAGGACTTTCTCGGCCTTCCCTAATCCACACAAACCCTTTTCTGATAATTGAGGTCGAAGTGGAAAAAAGCTTGTGGCAATTTTAACCAGAGTTGTTCTTCTGAAGGGCTGTTTGTCAAAAAAAATTTTCCTGGGCTGGTGGTAGTGTCAGTTTTCTGTTTTGTGTTGGTAAAGAGTTAACCAATATTGGCCTCATAAAAAAATAATAATCTTTCTCTGTCCAGATAAATTCAACACCTACGTAACCCTGAAGGTCCAAAATGTCAAGAGCACCACAGTTGCCGTTCGCGGGGCCCAGCCGTGTTGGGAGCAGGACTTTCTCTTGTAAGTGAAGCACTGGGGGGGACCAGTTTCTCCCCCATCTCTCTCTCTCTCTCTCTCTCTCTCTCTCTCTCTCTCTCTCACACACACACACACACACACACACACACACAGGTCTTTCATGCACCCAGGCCTTTCCTGGCACTGGATCTGTTGAGGTGGATTCCTGCCCATCCTGCACCGAGAAACCTGGATTTGGACACCTTTGGAAGCAGAATCGGACTTTCCCCGAGTGTCTCTCAACAACAGGGTAGGCCAGGGGTAGGCAACCTTGGCTCTTTTATGACTCGTGGACTTCAACTCCCAGAATTCCTGAGCCAGCATGGCTCAGCTTGGAAACTCTCCGTTTTCCCTCAGCATGGCTGGCTCAGGAATTCTGGGAGTTGAAGTCCACGTAAAAGAGCCAAGGTTGTCCACCCCTGGGCTAGGCAAATCTTGTGTCTGGATCTGAATTTGTTCCATTTTATATAATTAACTGAGTTGCAACTCAGTTCTAGTGGAGCAAACGGGTGGGTTCTAAAACGAACGGCCTTAATTCGATTTGATTGTTTTTGGCTAGAGCAGGGGTAGACATCCTTGGCTCTTTTATGACTCGTGGACTTCAACTCCCAGAATTCCTGAGCCAGCCTGGCTCAGCTTGGAAACCTCTCCCTTTCCCCTCAGCATGGCTGGCTCAGGAATTCTGAGAGTTGAAGTCCACGAGTCATAAAAGAGCCAAGGTTGCCTACCCCTGGTTTATACACTAATGACTTGCCCTGTCAGCATTGGTGGGAGTACCGTATTTTCTTTTAAGTGGTTCCTTGATGGAGCTGTTGCTTACTCCCTAGAGCAGGGGTAGGCAACCTTGGCTCTTTTATGACTCGTGGACTTCAACTCCCAGAATTCCTGAGCCAGCATGGCTCAGCTTGGAAACCTCTCCCTTTCTCCTCAGCATGGCTGGCTCAGGAATTCTGGGAGTTGAAGTCCACGAGTCATAAAAGAGCCAAGGTTGCCTACCCCTGGGCTAGAGAGTCAAAACCAAGAGCTTTTTGCCTTTCTAGAAACTCTGTCTGACATTTTCCCCTGGAGAATGGTTGTCATCAGCCCTGCCTAGGAAGCCTTGGATTTCTGGGTGTAGAGTGGCCTCTAGTGGCTAAGGAGCATCAGCGCAGGGCCGGGTCTTCCCTTTCCTTATGCCCAGCCAGGGTTTCCCAAAGAGGCACGTTGACTTTTGCCTGCAGGGAGGGCCCCGTGGTCCAGATGGGCATTTTGGGGGAGACTCCCAGGTGAGGAGTTCATTCTCCCCCAGATTGCTGACATCTCTCTTCTCTCTCCCTTCCTCCCCCCCCCCCGGCCTTTGCAGCGAGATCAGCCGCTTAGACCTGGGCCTGATTGTGGAAGTGTGGAACAAGGGGCTGATCTGGGACACCATGGTGGGCACGGCCTGGATCGCCCTGGAGACCGTCCGGCAGTCAGATGAGGTCAGTCGCTCTCCCAGCCAAATTCCTTTCAGCCAGTCTCCTCTCTTCCGAGTCCAGGGTTTATTGTTCTCTTCTACAAGTAGCCCAGCAACTGTTCGCAATCCCTCACAGCCCCACAACTTCTCGATGAGGCTTATGTGCCGCTCTCACCCACCCTCCTTGCTCCTCTCCACACCTCCCTTGTACCCTTGCACACCCCTTGCATACCCACGCATCTCCCTTGCACCCCCACACATCCTCCTTGACCTTTGCCATGCCTCCCTCACATCCTTGTGCCCCCACGCTTCCTCCCCGTGCCTCCCACACAAAATTCTACCCCTTGCCATGCCTCCCTGGCACCCTCCCACGCCCCCACGCAGCCTCGCAGCCTCCCCCTAGGCTTTACTGTACCTCTTTTGCAGCCCAACACATTCCCCATGTTAGCTTCCCCGCGCCTCCCATGGACCTCGCGCATCGCCTCCCCCCAGCCTCACTGCGCCTCCCTCAGCGCACCCCTCCCACTTTGCAGCACTCACCCCACCCCACCCCAAGCAGGAGCCACCTACCTGCTTGCTGCCCTGGGACTTGCAACTTCCTGCCGGCTTTTTCCCCACTGACTTGGTTGTGGGGAGCCGGCAGGAAATTGCCTCGCTTAACGTCCATGGGAACAACGGAAATTCCTGCCCCAATTGCTGCCGTAAATTGAGGACTCTCTGTATCCAAATTCATTTTGATGGTAAAAATAAGGCAGTTATTCCCCAGCTACTAAGACAAAGATAAAGCTACATATATTGTAGTATTTTTTTTGGGGGGGGGGAGGGAATAGCACTACTATAGCCAGAGCCCTTAGACCAGGAGTGTCAAACTCAATTTCATTGAGGGCCGCATCAGCATTGTGGTTGCCCTCGGGCGGGCGGGGGTGTGTGGCCAGGGTGGGTGCGGCCTACTGGGTGGGTGTGGATGGAGTGGGTGTGGCCTACTGGGTGGGCATGGCCAGCTCTACATCGTTCGTGTCAAGGGTGCCTGTTCGGGCCCGGGCAGGAGTGGGACAGATCTGAGGGTCTCTGGCAGAAGGGGGTGGGACCGGGGCAAGCCCCAAGGCATGGTCCATTTCTTCATTCCTCATAAAGGGTGACACTCCCCAGCATGCACCCAGGGGGCGGGGCTGACACGGCAGGGGCTGGTTCCTCGCTGTTTCCAGACGGCTTTGTGGAGCTAAGACTGAATGCGTTTCAGCATAGATGGCCACCACAAAATTGTACATTGGCTCCCGGCCGGCCTGGGCCAGGGCCAAGGCAGCGGGGGCCGTTCCCTCACTGTTTCCAGGATGGCTTCGTGGGCCACATGAAACCACTTCGCGGGCCGCATCCGGTCCCCGGGGTTTGTGTTTGACATGTCTGCCTTAGACTTATATACCGCTTCATACTGCTGTACACCCCTCTCTAAGCGGTTTACATACTCAGCCTACAGGTGAGGATTACCTGTATTTGACTGAAACAGCCCCCCTTCCTTCCCCTCTCCAGATTTGATTAAATCTGGTCTCTCCTGGCTGCTCCAGGTTTGAGTCATTTAAGATACGTGCAGTTCCGACTCCTCTTGCAAGCTCTTTTTCTGTGGGTTCCCCTCCTGAGTGAAGGGGGGCACCCAGGGAAGGGAGCAGGGGAGGGAGGTTCTGGGAAGGGCACCCCTTTCTCAACCCTTTTTCACATGGGTTGGTCAGGGGTCCCAAAGATGCTTTTTCCAAAAGGTAACTGGACTTTCTTGTTTTTTTCCCCCCTTTGGAAACGTTTCACTTCTCATCCAAGAAGCTTCTTCTGTTCTAACTGACTGGTGGAGGACGGAAGGAGTCAGTTCATTTCTTCCATTCATTTCTTGGATGAAAAGTGAAAATGTTTTCCAGGGAGAAAACCCCCCCCCCCAAGAAAATCCAGTTGCTTTTTTGGGGAAAAAAACCACATCTTTGGGACAATCATGACCTGGATCATAGACGTTGGTCAGGTAGTTTTTCCCACAGATTAAACATAGTGAATTCTAATGGCCCTCCAAGGATGGAGAAGATCTCCATGGTCTGGGGAAGATGTCTCGTTCCAGCCTTGGGGTGGGAGAGGACATCCGGACAGCAGCTGACAGGGTACCGAACAGCCGGCCAATCCGAGGGGCTTCCCTGGTCCCGTCTGTTCTCTCACGAGACTGGCTTTCTCCGGGCCTTTGGTGCCTGCTGGCTTCTGGCCTTCCAAGTCTGCTGAAGGAGCGCTTCTCATGCCAGCCTTTTCCTCACTCCAGGAAGGCCCTGGGGACTGGTCCACCCTGGAGGCAGAGGTTCTGATGAACGGCCAGGAGGTCTGCGGCACCAAAAACCCAACGCAGCATCAGATTTTACTGGACACAAGATTCGAGTTGCCTTTTGGTGAGTGTGGCTTGAGTTTTTTTCTTCCTGGGGTCATCCTCCACTGTCAGGGTGGGCATTTAGTGGCTGGTTCCTTTCTAGGGCTAAATTCCAGCGAAAGACCCATAAAGGGCAAAGGTCAGCAGGAGCTTCCCAATCCCTACAGATCCTTCTCTTCGGCTGCTTTCAGCAACTCATCCAAGAACAGGCAAGAGCTAGACAAATCCTCCAGAGAGGTTTAACTTTCCCAAAGGTTGAAGAAAGGAGAGGAATTGACTCTTCTTGGTCTGGTCTTAAGTGAGAGGGGCTGGTTGAAAAAATAAAAGCTGCGGGAACGTTGGGAAGACAGAACGTTGAGGTTTAAATGTCTGTGGAGATTCTCAGTCACCCAGGTCAGAGCGCTGAGGACGAAACTGGAAGTTTTTAAGAAGAGACTGGACAGCCATTTTTATGAAATGGTATAGGGCAGGGATAGGCAACCTCGGCTCTTTTATGACTCATGGAGTTCAACTCCCAGAATTCTGGGAGTTGAAGTCCATGAGTCATAAAAGAGCCGAGGTTGCCTACCCCTGGTATAGGGTTTCCTGCCTGAGCAGGGGGTTGGACTAGATGACCTCCAAGATCCCTTCCAACTTTATTATTCTTATTCTTATTATTATTCTTATTATTATTATTATTATTATTATTATTATTATTACTACTACTACTACTACTACTACTACTACTACTACTACTACTACAAAGAATATAAATCCTTCCACTCCCCACTGTTGCTGACGGCTGCCACTGTTGCTGATGGCTGCCTCTGTCCGGAGGCAGCCCCTGGCCAGCCCTGGCCAGCTTTCATTCCTTCGGCTCCTTGGCCTAAATGGGAGGTGGAAGAGGGAGCCTTCGTTAAGGCCAGGCTGGAGTGTGTGTGTGTGTGTGTGTGTGTGTGATGCCCAGGGCTCGCGGAGAAGGGAAGCGGCTGCTAACGGGGAGATTGGCAAGGGGCTGCCCAACATTTGGGGTGCCAAGAAATCTGCCCTTTGCGCCACAGAACTCCATGTCTGTGCCTGTGTGTGTGTGTGTGTGTGTGTGTGTAAGAGAGAGAGAGGTCTATACTGCTTATCTATTTACATCTGTTAGCTTCTCAAAATACGGTTCCCAAGGCAACACGGAAGACTTTTACTTAAAATGTAAAATGCAACGACGCAGCCCGGTTTCCCACCACGGGCCAGAGTGAACCTCAAGGAAAAGGTCCTTCTGCTAACCAGAGACAGTCATTTAATCGGAAAAGCAGAAGGAAAGCAACTCCACAAGCCCCAAAAGAAAAGATACTGGCCACAATGAATGTGACCTTAAGAGGCCGGGGTGAATTCTGGTGCCAGAAAAGCCTCAGTGGAGATGAAAGGGAGGCTTCTCTGCCATGGAAGCCCCTTGACACCAACCCCCCCACCCCACCCCATGACCAGGTTCCCACCGTCCGTCTGAGGGGACAGGCACCAGGCCTCAGGGAAGAGTACAGAGAAGAGCAACAAAGATGATCAGGGGACTGGAGGCTAAAACATATAAGGAACGGTTGCTGGAATTGGGTATGTCTAGTTTAATGAAGAGAAGGACGAGGGGTGACATGATAGCAGTGTTCCAAAATCTCAGGGGCTGCCACAAAGAAGAGGGAGTCAAGCTATTCTCCAAAGCGCCTGAAGGCAGGACAAGAAGCAACGGATAGAAACTAATGAAGGAGAGAAGCAACCTAGAACTAAGGAGAAACTTCCTGACTGTTAGAACAATTAACCAGTGGAACAACCTGCCTCCAGAAGCGGTGAATGCTCCAACACTGGAAGTTTTTAAAAAGAGACTGGACAGCCATTTGTCCGAAATGGTATAGGGTTTCCTGCCTGAGCAGGGGGTTGGACTAGATGACCTCCAAGGTCCCTTCCAACTTTATCATTATTATTATTATTATTATTATTATTATTATTATTATTATTATTATTATTATTATTAAGAGGCCTTGAAGTCCTTCACCCATTTGCTCCAGCCGGGCATCCTTTCCAAGAACCGGCCTTTGCCAAGACCCAGATGCCAAGGCAGATCAGATGTAGGCTTGGCTGTGGGGTGGGAGGGAGCCAGGGGAATCTCCGACAAGGGCTGGGCACCTGCCTGGTGGCCCTGCCCTCCATTCAAGGTTGGTGCCTCTTTGCTCCTCTGCAGACATTCCTGAGGAAGAAGCCAAATACTGGACCAAGAAGCTGAAGCAGATGAACTCGCTGGAGGAAGAGGAAGAGGTGGGTCTCTTGCCGTAGCTTCCAGGAAGTCCTCTTATGCTGGGGGCTCTTTCTAGCTACAGCACAGCCAGATCCTGAACTGGCTAGCCCAGGGGGTAGGCAACCTTGGCTCTTTTATGACTCGTGGACTTCAACTCCCAGAATCCCTGAGCCAGCATGGCTCAGCTTGGAAACCTCTCCCTTTCCCCTCAGCATGGCTGGCTCAGGAATTCTGGGAGTTGAAGTCCACGAGTCATAAAAGAGCCAAGGTTCCCCACCCCTGGGCTAGCCAGACTCCTATTAGAGGACTTGCCGCTGGGCTAGGGGTGCACTCCCTCCTGGAGTTTGCCTGGGGGGGGCACAGTGGTTAAAAGTGCAGTGTTGCAGGCAAACTCTGCCGACTGCCAGCAGTTCAATCCTGACGGTGCTTAAGGTTGACTCAGCCTTCCATCCTTCCCAGGTCAATAAAATGAGGACCCAGATTGTTGCGGGTGACAGGCTGACTCTGTAAACCGCTGGGGGGGGGAGTGCTGTAAAACACTGTGGAGCGGTATATAAGCCTAAGTGATATAGCTGTTCCCCTGGAGACCTCAGGAAGGTGCTGACGTGATGATAGCCCAAGTTAATTAAACCCAGGAAGTTGGGTGGGAGTCGTCGGCCTTGCGTGCTTTCCCCCGGGCAGAGTGGACCCCACTGGGCCAGCTCCCCCTCCCAGGGTTGGAGAGTCTGGGCACGGAGCAGAATGACAAAGGCTTTGCTGACAGGCGGCCCCCTGGCCCTGGTGGTGGGGCTGGAATGCAGGTCTTCGCAAGGTCAGGTCTGGCCCATCTGCGCATCGTGCAAAAGAGGCTCCCCCTTTTTTCAAAAATGTGCGAGAGGCACTTTTTTTTTGCAAGAATGTAGGTCATATTCAGGAGCCCATAATTACACTGCAACAATCGCATGAGTAATTCGAAAAACCGTTTTGGTATATAACCTCTGAGCAAAATATACGGAGCTCAGTTAAGTCTCAAGACAGATTGCAGTTAATAGAGTTAATTTGCCTTTTGTGGCTTGTTGATCTTTGTATAACAGTGCAAACTCTCTCTATGATGAGCGGGTTTTTTTTTCCCCCCCTCTGTTGTGCTGTTCTATAATTTTGGCCGTTTAACCGCATCCTTTTTGAGAAAGAATACGAAAGAAATCCCAATCCGAGGAGACCGAACCTTGCAGCGCAGCTCCTGGGTGATGGGCCAGGGGGTGGGGGTGAAGGGGGGGCTTATTTTGTGGGGGAAGGTCACCAAGCTGGGGGAGTTTGTGGGGACCCGTGGCAGATGCTGGCCCTGTAGCAGGGGTGGCCGCCTGTGGGGTGCCAGGGCTGCTTGGGGTGCTCCTGCAGGGGTGAGACGGGCAGGGCTGGGCATGCCCAGGTGTGAAGTTCCTGCCCTTTTCCTTACATATACAGGCAGTCCTCCACTTACAACCATTCATTTAGCGACTGTTCAAAGTTACAACAGCAGCAAAAAGAGGGACTTAAGACCGCTTTTCACACCCGTTGCNCCCACACATCCTCCTTGACCTTTGCCATGCCTCCCTCACATCCTTGTGCCCCCACGCTTCCTCCCCGTGCCTCCCACACAAAATTCTACCCCTTGCCATGCCTCCCTGGCACCCTCCCACGCCCCCACGCAGCCTCGCAGCCTCCCCCTAGGCTTTACTGTACCTCTTTTGCAGCCCAACACATTCCCCATGTTAGCTTTCCCACGCCTCCCATGGACCTTGCGCATCGCCTCCCCCCAGCCTCACTGCGCCTCCCTCAGCGCACCCCTCCCACTTTGCAACACTGTGCCCCCCATCCCACCCCAAGCAGGAGCCACCTACCTGCTTGCTGCCCTGGGACTTGCAACTTCCTGCCGTCTTTTTCCCCACTGACTTGGTTGTGGGGAGCCGGCAGGAAATTGCCTCGCTTAACGTCCATGGGAACAACGGAAATTCCTGCCCCAATTGCCGCCGTAAATTGAGGACTCTCTGTATCCAAATTCATTTTGATGGTAAAAATAAGGCAGTTATTCCCCAGCTACTAAGACAAAAATAAAGCTACATATACTGTAGTATTTGGGGGGGGGGGAGGGAATAGCACTACTATAGCCAGAGCCCTTAGACCAGGAGTGTCAAATTCAATTTCATTGAGGGCTGCATCAGCATTGCGGTTGCCCTGGGGGGGGGCGGGGATGTGTGGCCAGGGTGGGTGCGGCCTACTGGGTGGGTGTGGATGGAGTGGGGGTGGCCTATTGGGTGGGCGTGGCCAGCTCTACATCATTTGCTTCAAGGGTGCCTGTGGGGGCCTGGGCAGGAGTGGGACAGATCTGAGGGTCTCTGGCAGAAGGGGGTGGGACCGGGAGAAGCGCCAAGGCATGGTCCATTTCTTCATTCCTCACAAAGGGTGACCCCTCCCCAGCATGCACCCAGGGGACGGGGCCGACGTGGCAGGGGCTGGTTCCTCGCTGTTTCTGGACGGCCTTGTGGAGCTAAGACTGAATGCATTTCAGCATAGATGGCCACCACAAAATTGTACATTGGCTCCCGGCCGGCCTGGGCCAGGGCCAAGGCAGCGGGGGCCATTCCCTCACTGTTTCCAGGATGGCTTCGCGGGCCACATGAAACCACTTCGCGGGCCCCATCCGGCCCCCGGACCTTGTGCTTGACATGTCTGCCTTAGACTTATATATCGCTTCACACTGCTGTACAGCCCTCTCTAAGCGGTTTACATACTCAGCCTACAGGCGAGGATTACCTGTATTTGACTGAAACAGCCCCCCTTCCTTCCCCTCTCCAGATTCAATTAAATCTGGTCTCTCGGCTGCTCCAGGTTTGAGTCATTTAAGATACGTGCAATTCCGACTCCTTGCAAGCTCTTTTTTTGTGGGTTCCCCTCCTGAGTGAAGGGGAGCACCCAGGGAAGGGAGCAGGGGAGGGAGGTGCTGGGAAGGGCACCCCTTTCTCAATCCTTTTTTACATGAGTTGGTCAGGGGTCCCAAAGGTGCTTTTTTCCAAAAGATAACTGGACTTCCTTGTTTTTTCCCCCCCTTTGGAAACGTTTCGCTTCTTATCCAAGAAGCTTCTTCAGTTCTGACTGGTGGAGGACGGAAGGAGTCAGTTCATTTCTTCCATTCATTTCTTGGATGAAAAGTGAAAATGTTTTCCAAGGAGAACCCCCCCCCCCAAGAAAATCCAGTTGCTTTTTGGCAAAAAAACCCCCACATCTTTGGGACAATCATGACCTGGATCATAGACGTTCGTCAGGTAGTTTTTCCCACAGATTAAACATAGTGAATTCTAATGGCCCTCCAAGGATGGAGAAGATCTCCATGGTCTGGGGAAGATGTCTCGTTCCAGCCTTGGGGTGGGAGAGGACATCTGGACAGCAGCTGGCAGGGTACCGAACGGCCGGCCAATCCGAGGGGCTTCCCTGGTCCCATCTGTTCTCTCACGAGACCGGCTTTCTCCGGGCCTTTGGTTGCCTGCTGGCTTCTGGCCTTCCAAGTCTGCTGAAGGAGCGCCTCTCATGCCAGCCTTTTCCTCACTCCAGGAAGGCCCTGGGGACTGGTCCACCCTGGAGGCAGAGGTTCTGATGAACGGCCAGGAGGTCTGCGGCACCAAAAACCCAACGCAGCATCAGATTTTGCTGGACACAAGATTCGAGTTGCCTTTTGGTGAGTGTGGCTTGAGTTTTTTTCTTCCCGGGGTCCTCCTCCACCGTCAGGGTGGGCATTTAGTGGCAGGTTCCTTTCCAGGACTAAATTCCAGCGAAAGAGCCATAAAGGGCAGAGGTCAGCAAGAGCTTCCCAATCCCTACAGATCCTTCTGTTCGGCTGCTTTCAGCAACTCATCCAAGAACAGGCAAGAGCTAGACAAATCCTCAAGAGAGGTTTCACTTTCCCAAAGGTTGAAGAAAGGAGAGGAATTGGCTCTTCTTGGTCTGGTTTTAAGTGAGAGGGGCTGGTTGAAAAAATAAAAGCAGCGGGAACGTTGGGAAGACAGAACGAAGTTACGTTGAGGTTTAAATGTCTATGCAGATTCTCAGTCACCCAGGTCAGAGCGCTGAGGACAAAACTGGAAGTTTTTAAGAGGAGACTGGACAGCCATTTTTCTGAAATGGTATAGGGTTTCCTGCCTGAGCAGGGGGTTGGACTGGATGACCTCCAAGATCCCTTCCAACTTATTATTATTATTATTGTTATTGTTATTGTTGTTATTATTATTATTATTACTACTACTACTACTACTACTACTACAAAGAATATAAATCCTTCCACTCCCCACCAGTCAGTTGGAACTGAAAAAGCTTCTTGCATGAGAAGCGAAATATTTTCAGAGGGGAAAAAAATCAAGAAAGTCCAGTTGCCTTTTAGAAAAAAAAACATCTTTGGGTTATCTCAAGGTTCAGAAAATTACGGAATAAGAGATTGAACCAAAATCACGTGCACACACACACACACGTTTCAGGAGAGCCACTTTCAGCTAATTTAGCCAGATCCCTTGGGTAGAAATCCTCCAGGTGAAGGGACAGCTGGAAACTTCTCAAGAATAAGATGCTGGAAATGCCCCCTTGTGAGAAGAAAGTGGGGAGGGTGGCTTAGGAAAATCTCGGTGAAGGGTGCATAGGAATTGAAGATAAGGAGGTGCACCATCAAATGGGAAATATTTGTAGAAAGAAGAAAGGAGAGGCTGGGGCACAACTGGGGCAGATGCTCACGAGGGAAGATAAAAGCAAGGAAAAAAAGGATATTTTGGCTGGATCAGTAGTCCAAGGTAGAAAAAGTTTTTTCTTGTTATTTTATTTAACTTGTATTGTGTATAGGTTTTGTAATATTTTATCTTTTAATAATGTACACCAGTTATCTTTTGGTAAAATGGGTAGTTGATAAATTAAATAAAGAAGGAAGGAAGGAAGGAAGGAAGGAAGGAAGGAAGGAAGGAAGGATGTGGATCTGCTGCCAGGAGAACCTGGTTGGAGAGGAACAAGAAAGAGACAAAAAGTAGAGCTGCTGCTTCCCTGGGTCTTCTCCCCCAAGACTCCAGATGGAGCTGGGCAGAATCACCAGGAGGGACATGGAAACAAGAGAGTTAGGAGCCCCTGGATGGCATGAAGAAGACGAAGCCTCCAAGCCAGGTTGTCCAGGAGTCTTGAAGGAGCTCGTGGGGGCCATCGCGGAGCCCCCTCCACGTTTGTAGAATGCAGGAGGTTTGGGGGGGGGACTGTTTTTATTGTCAACAGCAAGGAGCCAGGCAAAACTGCTGAACGGATCATGAAGCCATTGATTTGTGAAAATCCAGGGGAGAAGCCAGCACGGGTTAACCAAGCTGGCCTCCTGCTCCAGCTGGTGACAGGAAGGCGGAGGGCAGGGTGGATCTTAACCTTAGCAAAACTTCCAGTAAATCCCGATAGAAAAGATCACCACCTGGGCTGCCCTGCCATTGCGTGGGTACATGGCCAGTTGAACAGCCCGGAGGCCTCGGGAGGCAAACTCTGGCTGTGCGTTCCGGACCCTGGGCTGCCCAGCGCATGTTTGAATTGGGGCCGCGTAGGTGATAAATCTGTTCAGATTCACCAAGGGCTGTCCCACCATTCAGGAGGATCTTGACCAGCTGGAAAAACGGGCAGAAGTCAGCAGGCTGACTTAGATGAACCAGCCATGCCAAATCCTACCATCAAATCCTACCAATACAGCTGGAAGGGACCTTGGAGGTCTTCTAGTCCAACCCCCGGCTCAAGCAGGGGACCCTATACCAGTGGTGGCGAACCTATGGCACAGGTGCCAGAGGCAGCACTCAGAGCCCTCTCTGTGGGCACGCACGTTGTCGTCCCAGTCCTAGGCCCTTCAGCTGGGTTTTATAAAACCTTTTCGCTTTAGGCCTCCGCCGCCGTGTACAAAAAAAAAAGGTTCAATCAATCAGTCAATTTCAACTTCTCGCGGGAAAAAAAAAGATCTTGCAAAGTTGGAATTGATTGATTGAACTTTTTAGTCCCACCCAGTCTGCCGTTACCACTGCAGCCACGCCCACCCAATGGGGCCACACCCACCCAATGGGCCACACCCACTCGGCACCCGACGATGCATAAGTGGGTTTTGGGTTGCAGTATGGGTACTCGGTCTCTAAAAGGTTCGCCATCACTGCCCTATACCATTTCAGACAGGTGGCTGTCCAGTCTCGTCTTGAAAATCTCCAGCGATGGAAGACCCATAATTTCCGGAGGCAAGCTGTTCCACTGGTTAATTGTTCTCACCGTTAGGAAGTTTCTCCTTAGTTCCAGGTTGCTTCTCTCCTTGATTAGCTTCCATCCGTTGTTTCGTGTCTTGCCTTCAGGTGCTTTGGAGAATAACTCAACCCCCTCTTCTTTGTGGCAGCCTTTCAGATGTTGGAAAGCTGCTATCATATCCCCTGTGGTCCTTCTTTTCTCTAGACTGGCCATACCCAGTACCTTTAGGTAGCAAAAGTCAGAAGGTGCACCCGGCAGCAGCGCCTGCAAACAGGATCCGTGTTTTAGTGGATCACAGGCTGAGTCGGAGCCACGAGTTTGATGCAGCTGTTTAAAAAAGCATAACTCACCCTATATCACATCAACAGTTATGTAATAGCGAGATCAAGAGTAGCCATCACTCCTTCACCCTGCATTGGGGAGGCCACGTGTGGATCTTTGCCCCCAGTTTAGGCACTGCCTTTGGGGCAGGACGTTGGCCAATTGGGGCCTATCCAGAGAAAAGCAGCCAAGAGAGGACAGAGGGGGGGTCCATGGAAGAAAAAGCTTGAGAGGAGCAAGATTGACTGATGAATTTACTTACTTTTATCCATAAGGGGCAGGGCTATCTGTTGGAGTGGACGTAGGTGGCTTACAATATATGAAACTAAAAATCAGCCACGAAAATCACAATACAAACCACAGTAACCATTAAACATTGTGAATAAATCATTAAATTAAAAAAGCATTTTGTACATGTTGGGTAGGCTGAGCCCAGAGAAGACTTCATCATTGCTGTGGAGCATCCCAAAGGGCTGTTTTGTCCAGGGTGGGCAGGGTTCAGGGTTCAAATTACAAGAAGGCTGATTTTGGTGGGGCGTTCATGCCAATTTCCCCACAGTAAAAGCTATTCAGCAGTGGAATGGACTCTTCCCTCGTTAAACGTGTTTAAATAAAGGCCGGGTGGCCACTTGCTAGGAGGCTGCAGCAACGGATTCCTTCACCAGGCGGGGGTTAGACTAGATGATCTCCAGGATCGTTTCCAGCTCTGCCAAATTTTTACTCGGAAACTTACTGTATAGGCAAGTTGTTAGCAGGAAAGAAGAGGCCTCTGAATCTGGGGTTTGTCTGCCCTGGAGCGCTGTGCTTTGCCTTGCCGTTTCCTATTTCTGTTCTTTACCCCAGTAAAAAGTGTGGAGTTGCTGGTTTTGGAGTTCCACCTTCACTGCAGCGATTCCAATGCCCGTCCCTGTTACGAACACGTTAAGCAAATAATTGCAGCTGCCACTGTTGCTGACGGCTGCCTCTGTCCAGAGGTAGCCCTTGGCCAGCCCTGATCCTGCTCGGAGCCTGTGCTTGGGGGGCTTTCATTCCTTCGGCTCCTTGGCCTAAATGGGAGGTGGAAGAGGGAGCCTTCGTTAAGGCCAGGCTGGAGTGTGTGTGTGTGTGTGTGTGTGTGTGTGTGATGCCCAGGGCTCGTGGAGAAGGGAAGCGGCTGCTAATGGGGAGATTGGCAAGGGGCTGCCCAACATTTGGGGTGCCAAGAAATCTGCCCTTTGCGCCACAGAACTCCATGTCTGTGCCTGTGTGTGTGTGTATGAGAGAGAGAATGGTCTATACTGCTTATCTATTTACATCTGTTAGCTTCTCAAAATACGGTTCCCAAGGCAACACGGAAGACTTTTACTTAAAATGTAAAATGCAACGACGCAGCCCGGTTTCCCACCACGGGCCAGAGTGAACCTCAAGGAAAAGGTCCTTCTGCTAACCAGAGACAGTCATTTAATCGGAAAAGCAGAAGGAAAGCAACTCCACAAGCCCCAAAAGAAAAGATACTGGCCACAATGAATGTGACCTTAAGAGGCCGGGGCGAATTCTGGTGCCAGAAAAGCCTCAGTGGAGATGAAAGGGAGGCTTCTCTGCCATGGAAGCCCCTTGACACCAACCCCCCCACCCCACCCCATGACCAGGTTCCCACCGTCCGTCTGAGGGGACAGGCACCAGGCCTCAGGGAAGAGTGCAGAGAAGAGCAACAAAGATGATCAGGGGACTGGAGGCTAAAACATATAAGGAAAGGCTGCTGGAATTGGGTATGTCTAGTTTAATGAAGAGAAGGACGAGGGGGGACATGATAGCAGTGTTCCAAAATCTCAGGGGCTGCCCCAAAGAAGAGGGAGTCAAACTATTCTCCAAAGCGCCTGAAGGCAGGACAAGAAGCAACGGATAGAAACTAATGAAGGAGAGAAGCAACCTAGAACTAAGGAGAAACTTCCTGACTGTTAGAACAATTAACCAGTGGAACAACCTGCCTCCAGAAGCGGTGAATGCTCCAACACTGGAAGTTTTTAAAAAGAGACTGGACAGCCATTTGTCCGAAATGGTATAGGGTTTCCTGCCTGAGCAGGGGGTTGGACTAGATGACCTCCAAGGTCCCTTCCAACTTTATCATTATTATTATTATTATTATTATTATTATTATTATTATTATTATTATTATTATTATTATTATTATTATTATTATTATTATTATTATTATTATTATTATTATTATTATTAAGAGGCCTTGAAGTCCTTCACCCATTTGCTCCAGCCGGGCATCCTTTCCGAGGACCGGCCTTTGCCAAGACCCAGATGCCAAGGCAGATCAGATGTAGGCTTGGCTGTGGGGTGGGAGGGAGCCAGGGGAATCTCCGGCAAGGGCTGGGCACCTGCCTGGTGGACCTGCCCTCCATTCAAGGTTGGTGCCTCTTTGCTCCTCTGCAGACATTCCTGAGGAAGAAGCCAAATACTGGACCAAGAAGCTGAAGCAGATGAACTCGCTGGAGGAAGAGGAAGAGGTGAGTCTCTTGCCGTAGCTTCCAGGAAGTCCTCTTATGCTGGGGGCTCTTTCTAGCTACAGCACAGCCAGATCCTGAACTGGCTAGCCCAGGGGGTAGGCAACCTTGGCTCTTTTATGACTCGTGGACTTCAACTCCCAGAATTCCTGAGCCAGCATGGCTCAGCTTGGAAACCTCTCCCTTTCCCCTCAGCATGGCTGGCTCAGGAATTCTGGGAGTTGAAGTCCACGAGTCATAAAAGAGCCAAGGTTCCCCACCCCTGGGCTAGCCAGACTCCTATTAGAGGACTTGCCGCTGGGCTAGGGGTGCACTCCCTCCTGGAGTTTGCCTGGGGGGGGGCACAGTGGTTAAAAGTGCAGTGTTGCAGGCAAACTCTGCCGACTGCCAGCAGTTCCATCCTGACGGTGCTTAAGGTTGACTCAGCCTTCCATCCTTCCCAGGTCAGTAAAATGAGGACCCGGATTGTTGCGGGTGACAGGCTGACTCTGTAAACCGCTGGGTGGGGGGGGGAGTGCTGTAAAACACTGTGGGGCGGTATATAAGCCTAAGTGATATAGCTGTTCCCCTGGAGACCTCAGGAAGGTGCTGACGTGATGATAGCCCAAGTTAATTAAACCCAGGAAGTTGGGTGGGAGTCGTCGGCCTTGCGTGCTTTCCCCCGGGCAGAGTGGACCCCACTGGGCCAGCTCCCCCTCCCAGGGTTGGAGAGTCTGGGCACGGAGCAGAATGACAAAGGCTTTGCTGACAGGCAGCCCCCTGGCCCTGGTGGTGGGGCTGGAATGCAGGTCTTCGCAAGGTCAGGTCTGGCCCATCTGCGCATCGTGCAAAAGAGGCTCCCCCTTTTTTCAAAAATGTGCGAGAGGCGCTTTTTTTTTGCAAGAATGTAGGTCATATTCAGGAGCCCATAATTACACTGCAACAATCGCATGAGTAATTCGAAAAACCGTTTTGGTATATAACCTCTGAGCAAAATATACGGAGCTCAGTTAAGTCTCAAGACAGATTGCAGTTAATAGAGTTAATTTGCCTTTTGTGGCTTGTTGATCTTTGTATAACAGTGCAAACTCTCTCTATGATGAGCGGGGTTTTTTTTCCCCCCCTCTGTTGTGCTGTTCTATAATTTTGGCCGTTTAACCGCATCCTTTTTGAGAAAGAATACGAAAGAAATCCCAATCCGAGGAGACCGAACCTTGCAGCGCAGCTCCTGGGTGATGGGCCAGGGGGTGGGGGTGAAGGGGGGGCTTATTTTGTGGGGGAAGGTCACCAAGCTGGGGGAGTTTGTGGGGACCCGTGGCAGATGCTGGCCCTGTAGCAGGGGTGGCTGCCTGTGGGGTGCCAGGGCTGCTTGGGGTGCTCCTGCAGGGGTGAGACGGGCAGGGCTGGGCATGCCCAGGTGTGAAGTTCCTGCCCTTTTCCTTACATATACAGGCAGTCCTCCACTTACAACCATTCATTTAGCGACTGTTCAAAGTTACAACAGCAGCAAAAAGAGGGACTTAAGACCGCTTTTCACACCCGTTGCNTTCTTTCTTTCTTTCTTTCTTTCTTTCTTTCTTTCTGTTTCTTTCGGTTTTATGCTGCCCATCTCCTCTATAAAGTGGCTCTGGACAGTTTACGAGGATGCCACGTGGCTTTTCTCTTTTGGGCTGCTGGAGAGCAGGCTCCATGGCACAAAGGGAGAGCATTGCTCAGCCAGCTGGAGGGAGACTGCTTGGCCGGCTCTGGAGGCCGGCCAAGTGTGGTGCTTCTCCCCACAGGCGGGAGGGGGCATTGGCAGGTGCCGTAGCTTCTGTAACTCCGGCGGCCCCCCGAAGGTGGCTCTGTGGCGGGTGGTTGAGGTGCCACAGCCGGACCCTGAAGAGCTTCTTCTGTCCTTACATTCTCCCTCTCTCTCTCTCTCAGCCGTCTCCCACCGAAGATGACCAGAAGCAGCTGATGCCCCCTGCAGCCTCCCAGTGTTGTAAGTGAGGATCCCGTTTTTTCTATTATCTACGACATTTTAATTTAACTCGGCTCCCAGCGACTCTGGGGGGGGGCTAACAAGGAAAACATAAAAAGCAACGAACGATGCAGTGAGAAGCCAAAGGAAAGAATAAAAGATGACAAGAAGGAACAAACAAAAAAAAAAGAAATAAGGCCACCTCATCTGTAGGGTGCTCCTGTCACCCTCCTCTGTGGCCTGGACAGAGACGGGCCTTCAAGCTCCTTCGAAGCACAGCAATGGGGGATGGGGGTGGATAGGGGTGGGGGCGTCTTTTGAATGATAGGGAATCCCATTCCAGAGAGGGTGCCCTTCCCGGGGTCCAATAGATGACCTTGTTTAATTGAGGGGACCTGGACCCGGCCTCTCCTGCTGGATCTAACAGGATGTGCCGACGATGCAAATGGGGGGAAGACCTCCCTTGAATATCTGGGCCCCATGAAGGCCTCTGCTGGTAGGGGCCAGCACCTGGGAGCACGTGGCACAGTGCAGCTTGCAAAGCAAAGGGGTTGCCTGGGAATACCAGGGCACGCCCGGATTCATGGCAGGTGGGTGATTCATGCTGCTGACTTTGAACCCTGGGAAAAGTCTGTGAGCTGGGTCCTTTTTTGGGGGGAGGGGGCATCATGCTCAGTAATTGCCTGAAGCAGAGAAGGGGGTGGTCTTTGGGTGGGTGGAGCTGTAGTTTGCTATGTTGACCTGCAGGAGACGGAACAGGGTGCCCTGTGGTGGGGATGCCGGGATCAAGATGCAACTCTAGGGGGTCTGGCAATTGCAATGTATGGCTGTGAAAGTTGGACCATAAGAAAGGCTGAGCGCCAAAGAATTGAGGCCTTTGAACTATGGTGCTGGAGAAGACCCCTACGAGTCCCCTGGACTGCAAGGCGATCAAACCGGTCAGTCCTAGAGGAGATCAACCCCGACTGCTCTTTAGAAGGCCAGATCCTGAAGTTGAAACTCAAATACTTTGGCCACCTAATGAGAAGGAAGGACTCACCGGAGAAGAGCCTAATGCTGGGAAAGATGGAGGGCAATAAAAGAAGGGGACGACAGAGAATGAGGTGGCTGGATGGAGTCACTGAAGCCGTAGGCGGGAGCTTAAATGGACTCCAGAAAATGGTAGAAGACAGGAAGGCCTGGAGGAACGTTGTCCATGGGGTCGTGATGGGTCGGACACGACTTCGTAATTAACAACAACAAGGCAACCTTGGCTCTTTTATGACTCGTGGACTTCAACTCCCAGAATTCCTGATCCAGCATGGCTCAGCTTGGAAACCTCTCCCATTCCCCTCAGCATGGCTGGCTAAGGAATTCTGGGAGTTGAAGTCCATGAGTCATAAAAGAGCCAAGGTTGCCAATCCCTGTCTTAGGGAGATTTGGGGAGAGCAGCTGCTCCCATTCCCTCTCTTCTCCTGAAGAAAATTAGCCTGAAGTTGCACCCTGAAATTCACTATAGCAAAGTGGGGATATTTGCAGGTGGAAATGGGGTGCTTTGCCTCTGGGAGGTCTCCCGTGTGCCTTTTTGTCCTTCTTTGAGACCAAATACCTCAAATTTGCAACATGGAAAACTGGCCATCTTGGGGCTGGGATGGCCAGGATCCATGGTCCATGGGTTGGCCAGGATCCATGGCCCATGGGTTGGCCATCCCCATCCTAAAGCTTGCAAGGGGCTGGAGAGAACCATGTTTGTATGTCGCAGGAGGAGCCTGGGACGGGGCGGAGGGCTCCTGCTTAGCTCCTGCTGCTGGTGTGGGCAGGCCAGCCACAAAACAGGCAGGCCTTGGTTGTGAAGAAAATGGGCAGAGCCAGAATTGGCCCAGCCAAGGGAGGTGACCAACGGGACGCTGGCCTCTTCTGCTGGACGGCTGGAGCCTGGGCCATTTAGACGGCTCCTTCTTCTCGCAGGTTGCTAATCCACTAAGCCAATTAGGGGCTCTTTCAAAGTGGTTCACCCTAGGGACTTTTAATTACTGTCAGAGGGGATAGGCAGGCCAATTATCCAGAAGCTTAATCACTTTCCCTTCAATAGGCCCAAAGTGTTTCTCAGGATCTCCTTAAAATCTCATCTCCGGTCTTGAAAGGAAACGGAGCTGGGATGTGTGGAAGGGCCCCCTGAAGGCCTTCCTGGCTGAGGGGGTCGATCCTGGGAGAAGAGGAGGAGCCGTGCTCAGAAAGAGCTGCAAGGAAGCAGCTTCTTCCGTCTGATTTCCTTGAGTCCTTCTTGGACAGTGCTGGGCAGTTGTGGCCCTTTTAGAGCCAGCCCCAATGGCCAATCTCAGTTCTCCTCTTGCAGAGAAATTTAGCCAAGTGCCGGGTCCAGGCACTGCTCGGACGTCCGGTCATGCGGAAGACCCAAAAAGAAGCTGGCTGGAAACTGGATTGATCCTGATCATTCAGAACCCTGGGCAGGTTCTCCCGAGTGCTGCTGCAGATGCTCCAGGGCAAGCCCGAGGTGGCCCAGCAGGACCCCCAATTCTTCCGTAGATTTCCTCCATCTGCGAAGGGAAAGGCTGGAAGGGCTCCCTAGCTCAGTGATGAGACCGAGTGCCCAAAAACTGCCCTGCCCCACCCACCCCACCCCCTGCCTGCTCCCCGCTCCACCCCCGCCCGCCCGCAGGGCCACCCACCACCTCCACGGCCCGTCACAGCAGATCGCCCAGGTGACTCTGCAGCGCTTTGGCGGCCACGCCCTGCACCCATGCCCCACAGCATCATCTGTGCACGATGGGGCGCGAGGTCAGAGTCTTGCCCCTGCTGCCCGGTTGCCACGTTCTTGGCTGTGCTGCTCCGTGCAGGTCGAGCCCGGGGGTGACTCTCCTCCAGGGGGCTGCTGGTGAGGAGGGGGCCGCAGGGGGAGGCGGGGCTAGGGCGATGGCGCGTGTGCCCATAGAGAGGGCTCCGAGTGCCACCTCTGGCATGCGTGCCATAGGTTCGCCACCACTTCCCTAGATGGAGATGCTGAACGAAGAAGCAGTTCAGGAGGGCTGCAGGTACTGAGAAAGAGAAAGAAAATGGGGGGAGGGGGGCTGTTGATGCATGAAGTTTTCTGAAGTGCAAGGAACAAAAAGACAGGTTAAAAAAAAAAAGAAAAGGCAAGCGAGGCCGGGAACCAAAGCAGAGTACCAAGAGGTAGCTTGGATTGATGGTGAAGGGGACAGGAAGGCCAAGGCTCAGGCTGGGCTGAGGCTTTCAAGACCCCCCCCCAAAAAAAATAACAAGAAAAGCACGGCTTTGTGAAGATGTCCTAAAAGTTGTTAAGCAGTAGGCAGCCTCCATCTTGGAGACCTCCAAGGCCCCCCTCCCAGCAGGGACCCCATGCTCACTC
Organism: Protobothrops mucrosquamatus; assembly: GCF_001527695.2. NCBI lineage: Eukaryota > Metazoa > Chordata > Lepidosauria > Squamata > Viperidae > Protobothrops > Protobothrops mucrosquamatus. Next base: position 115,508 of record NW_015389001.1, read on the forward strand.
CCTCCCTCCCCCCAGGCCTGGCAGTGAGATGAAAAGAAGGACCAGGGGTGACAGGATAGCAGTCTTCCAATATGTGAGGGGCTGCACAAAGAAGAGGGGGTCAACCGAGAATCCTGGTGGCGCGAGATGCAGTACGGCAGGCCATCTCTGCCCACAACCAGGAGTTTGATCCATCCTTCTGAGGTCAGTTAAAATGAGGACCCAGATTGTTGGGGGCAAGATGGTGACTCTGTAAACTGCTTAGAAAGGGCTGGAAAGCACTATGAAGCGGTATGTAAGACTTAAGTGCGATTGCTATTGCTATTCTCCAAAGCACCTGAAGGCAGGTACAAGAAGCACAGGATGGAAACCAACAAGGAGAGAAGCAACCTGGAATTAAGGAGAAATTTCCTGACAATTAGAAAAATTAACCAGCGGGAAGGCTTGCCCTCAGAAGTTGTGGGTGCTCCACCACTGGAGGCTTTTAAGAAGAGACTGGATAGCCATTTGTCTGGCATGGTAGAAGGTCTCCTGCTTGAGCTGGACTAGAAGATCTCCAAGGTCCCTTCCAACTCTGTTATTCGCCTCAGGGGCTACAGAGAAGTGGGGCCTTTCTGCCTGGCTCTCCAGGCTGTGATACTTGTAGGACAGTGGTGGCGAACCTATGGCACGGGTGCCAGAGGCGGCACTCGGAGCCCTCTCTGTGGGCACACGTGCTGTTACCCCAGCCTTGCCTCCCCCCGTGACCCCCTCCTCACCAGCAGCCCTCCTGGAGAAGAGTCACCCCCGAGCGTGGCCCACGTGGAGCAGTACAGCCAAGGACCTGGCAGCTAGGCAGCGTAGACAAGACTCTGCCCTCACGCCCATCGTGCACAGTTGATGCTGCAGGGCGTGGGCAGAGGGCGTGGCTGCCATGGCGCTGCTGGGCAATCTGCGGCGGGCCCTGGAGGCGATGAGTGGCCCTGCGGGCAGGCGGAGCGGGGGCAGAGCGGGGGCGGGGCCAGTTTTTGGGCACCTGGTCTCTAAAAGGTTCGCCATCACTGTTGTAGGAGAAGGAGTTGCCTTCTCTTCCCCCTTTTTCTGGCTCTTGTTTTTCATCTCCGATGGAGCACTAACCAATGAGGAGATCTTTGTAACACCCCCCCCAACACACACACATACACACTCCTTCCCTTCTCCCGTCAAAGCCGTTCTGAGGAATGGCTCCGATTGCTTGCTGCCCGCGTCGTCGTAGTTATGGGGACTGGCCGGGCTGCCGCCTGTTTGCATTTGACGCTCAGCTTGAGCAAATCTGCCCGTCGGCTTCGCCTTGGAAGGAAGCCTCTTCCTCCTTTGGAAGGCTGGGGTTTCCTCTTCAGACTTATTCTCCAGCTTCCCTTACGGTCCCTGGTGACTCATCCTCCTCACGAAAGGCTGTCTTCTTGAATTACTCCTTCCCAAGGCAGCAGGAAGATGCTTTGCCTTCGCAGAACGTCCTGAGACCCCAGCAGGAGTTGGGCCAAAATTAGGGAGACGGGGTGGGGAATTGTCGCTCATTAACCTCTTGGGTGAGGTGTCCTCCTGGGATATCCCCAAAGCTCTCCGCGCAGCCTTCCTGGCCCAGTCAGATGGAGGAGGAAGAAGCGCCGCATTTTTTTCAGGAGCAAAATGTCCCGCCTCTCGCGTTGGGAATATGACATTAGTAGAAGATTCCCAAATGACTCTGCAGGAGGGGGTCCCCAATGAGCCTCTCTGGCCCTGCAGTCTGGCGAAGCGATCCTAAAGTCTCCGGAATGATTTGGAGAAAGGAGGCCAAGAGGAGAGCCCTGGTAGAGCCCCAGAGTGCAGGGCTGCCCTTCCCTTGCTCAGGCAGCCATCCCTAAATTTGCTGTCATATATCACGTTATCCTATTTTGACAGAACTTCCAGGCATTGTTTTCCTAAAAAGTCTTTTATTTATGTTACAACATGTCGGGCACACCAAAGGGATGCTAAGAACTAAATTCTCTTCTCCTGAGCAATTAATTTATCAGCATGTTCCCTCCCTAAATTTGTATGTTCCCTCCCTAAATTTGCTGTCATATATCACGTTCTCCTATCAGGTGGAAGGGCAAAGGTTCTCTTCCGGTCTGCTTCTCCTCCCCCCCCATCATCTGAATTAACTCTAAAAATACCAGACAGTTCTGCATATTTTGTCAAAGCAAGAATATACAATATTAGCAGCGTTGACACAGGTCATCTGACTGATGGTCACCGAGCTTCTCCTTGGGACGCCCCAGGGAAGAGCACCCACTGCCATCACATGTCCAGCTGTCATTCTTTTTAGGATGTTTTTTTTTTCCCAACATCCAATTTGAATCTGCCTTCCTGTACTTTAACATCCATTATTCTGGGTCCTGCACAATGGAACTGGTGAGGGCCAGCCCCAGTCTTCTGGCTTATATCACCCTCTAGTTTCCTCTTTTGAAGTCTGAATCTTCCCAGGCCCCTCCGTCTATGCTTCTAGCCCCATAATCGCCCTTGTCACCCTTTTCTGAGCTTGTCCAGGTGTCCAAGCCCTTCTTAAAAGGGGCTGCACTGAAGAACAGAAAACTCCAGGGGAGCTCTGTTCCAAGCAGAATGAAATGGAACAGCTACAATATGGAGAATTTATCTGTTTTGCTGATAATTTGCAGCACTAACACAGGCAATCCTCGTTTAGCAACCATAATAGAGTCTGGCAACCTGGTTGTTAACCGAAGCAGTCTTTAAGTGAAACCGGACAGTGCTTCTGATCCGACTTCAGCTCTTCCTTTGCTTTGCAGATCTGAGAAAACTACACACGTGAGGATTGGTCGCAAAGTTAGTTTTTTATTGCCACTCTAACTGCAAACGGTTACTGCATGTGACAGTCACTAAATGACAAATGGTTTTATAATTCATTCCAAGTTCATTAAGCAACAGTTTTTGCGAGTCATTCTCAGTTCTCTTATCTGCACAGCTGAGCTTTGACTGCTATGTGAAGCACTTTGCATTTTCCTGTTAAATCTCATTTTATTACTTTTATTCTACTTCTCTAATCTATCCAGATCATTTTGAATTTCATTTGTCTTCTACAGTATTAGTTACTCCTCCCAATTTCTGTTGTCTGCTAATGTGATAATGACTCCATCTATCTCTTCCTCCGGGTCATTAATAGTTAAAGCAGCGGTTCTCAACCTATGGGTCGGGACCCCATTTGGGGTCGATCGACCATTTCACGGGGGTCGCCAAGCAAGGCTATCCGCCATTTTTTTCCCCTTTTCCGGCGGGTGCCTTACCTCCCTTGAGCTGGGCCAGCTGGTGGTCGGCCTGCTCCGTCTCTGCTGCTTGCCAGCTATGCCTCGGCCGGCGCAGGGGGCGGAACCACGCATGCGCGGCGCTCCTGGGCAGGGAAAGTCCTCGACTTACAACCGGTTTAGTCCTCGACTTACGACTTGTTTAGTCCTCGACTTACGACCGGTTTAGTCCTCGACTTATGACCGGTTGGGGGTTGCGGCATTAAAAAGGTTGAGAACCACTGAGTTAAAGAGAAGAGGACCCAGGACGGATCTGCTGGGGGGGTCCATTTGAGATGTCCCTTCAGATGAGGGGAGCCCTCAGTGGACACTCCTAAAGAAGAACTTTAGTTCCAGCTATCTAGCCAATTAATTGTGATGTCATCCAGCCCACACTCAACCTAGCTTGCTAATTAGGCTGTCTTGAGGCACTTTATCAAATAGTTTGCTGAAATTAAGATACATCACTTCTAGAGCATTTGGTCAATCTACTAAGATCCCCCTGGAGTTAAAGTTAGTCTTGCCCCAATCCATGTTGACTTCAGTTAATGGCCTCGTTCTTTTCCAGATGTTTCCAGGTTCTGCCCCAGGATTTTCTCAAGTCTTGATGTCCAGCTAATTGGTCTGCAGCTCCCTGGATCTTCCTTTCTCATCTTTCAGGACAGGGACCACGTTGGCCCTTGCTCCAGCCATCCAGCACTTTACCTGTATGAAGTCAGAGCCAGTTTCTTTCTGTTGCACACATGTAGCATATCTGACTCAATAGCAGCAACTGTGAAAGGGACCTTGGAGTCCTAGTGAACAATCACTTAAATATGAGCCAGCTGTGTGCTGCAGCTACCAAAAAAAGCCAACACAGTCCTAGGCTGCATTAATAGAGGGAGAGAATCAAGGTCATGTGAAGTGTTAATACCACTTTATAATGCCTTGGTAAGGCCACACTTAGACCGCATCTAGTTTTGGTCGCCACAATATAAAAAAGATGTTGAAACTCTGGAAAGAGTGCAGAGAAGAGCAACAAAGATGATTAGGGGACTGGAGGCTAAAATATACAAAGAACAGTTGCAGGATTTGGGTACCTCTAGAGAAAAGAAGGACTAGGAGAGACATGATAGCAGTCTTCCAATATTTGAGGGTCTCCAACAAAGAAGAGGAGGTCAAACTATTCTCCAAAGCACCTGAGAAGCAATGGATGGAAACTAATCAAAGAGAGAAATAACCTAGAGCTGAGAAATTTTCTGACAATGAGAACAATGAGTGGAACAGCTTCCCTCCAGAAGTTGCTCCATACCTGGAGGTTTTCAAGAAGAGATTGGACAACCATTTGTCTGAAATGATATGGGCTCTGCTGCTTGGGCAGGGGGTTGGACTAGAAGACCTTCAAGGTCCCTTCCAATTTTGTTGTTCTGTTACGGTGGGTGCAAGTGTGGCAAATTCTGCCTCTGAAGCCAAAGTCAGGGTCCTGCCCCTTTTCTGTTGATGGTTGCCTCATTCCTTCAGCCACTACTGTGGCGAAAGCTCTACTTGGCTCCTGTTGGGGGGAGAGGACAGGAAACGCCTGGCAGGTTTGGATTAATGGGCTGCTATGTTGGCAGCGAAGATGACATTGGGCACCCCAGGAGCCTGGCCGGGAAATGCCTTCAGTAAGATCAGACCTGCTGCACAGAAAGAGAAGTAGCTGTGTTGGTCTTTTTAATTGGGGTTTCCAGCTTGATAAGGAAGATTGTTCCTGGCATGCCACCAGAGGGATGAAGCCCTCTGGGGCAATCTTTGGAGTATGACACTGATGTTGCTCCGTTTGGAGGAGACATGCAGCGCCCGCCTCACATGGACTCTTTTCTTGCTGGCGGGCCCAGACGCTGATCACCCAACATGGCTCTTCCTGAAAGAGAAGAACCAAGATTGAAAGGGCAGTTGGGGCGCCCCTGTTAGGTAAATGGTGGGGGATGGAGCAAAGTCACAAACCCAGATGATCCTTAGGAAGGAAGGAAGGAGAGACGGACAGAGGTAAAAGTCACTTACGTGTGTTTTTCTGGGGTACTCGAGCCACCGGAGAAAGAATCGACGTCTTACGAACTTGACTCGGGTCGACGGGGAAAAGGACCGACAGTGTCGATTGCTTAGTCGAAGGTAAATTAGACACTTCAATAAAAAAAAATTCTGGGAGTTCCGGTCTCTAATCCAACTTCCATCAACACATTGGGTGAAGGTTAGATTGTTCAAGTTCGGGGGGGAGAGTAAAATCCTTCAAAAAATTAATGATGCAGAGCTTCCCTCTCTCCCCATCCCAGATTCCCCAAGTCCTGGTCCAGCATCCTGGGATGGCCTGGTCCACAGGTCGGCAACCTGCGGCTCCGGAGCCACATGTGGCTTTTTGAGCCTTTCCCTGCGGTTCCCAGCCTCCTCTGCCATTTGCAGACAGAGACAGAGAGAGGCACTTGCTCTCTCTCTCTCTCTCTCTCTCTCTCTCTCTGTGTGTGTGTGTGTGTGTGTGTGTGTGTGTGTGTAAAAGAGAGGACTCACGGTGTTCTCTGATGAGCTGAAAAGCTTACTGGGCGGGGCTCCTGCCTTGGTTGCGTGTCAGCAGGAAACAGGAAGCAGGAAGGGCAGGAGAGAGCTAGCTAGCCCAGCTATGCTGACTCAGGAATTCTGGGAGTTGAAGTCCATGAGTCATAAAAGAGCCAAGGTTGCCTACCCCTGAGCTTGTTGGAGAACAGCTGGAAGCCAGCTTGCCAGGTGAGCAGAAGATCAGAGAGGGGGGGAGGGGAGAGAGAGAAAGACAGACAGACAGAGAGAGAGAGACCCTTTTGACATCTAAAATGAAGATAACACTGCATATATCTTTTTTTACTTTTATGATATATATGTATATGTATGTATATGTATATGTATATATACCTATAATAAAGGTAAAAAGATATATGTCGTGTTATCTTCATTTTAGATATCAAAAGGGTTTTGTGGCTCCCAATGTTTTCTTTTCGGTGGGAAACGGGTCCAAGTGGCTCTTTGAGTGTTTTGGGTTGCCTACCCCTGGCCTGGTCAGTCCTCAAAGCACCCCGCTTTCCGGTGGGTCCTCAGGGAGACCTTAAGTTGATGGCCTGGCTTAGCCCATAAAAGATCCATCTTGAGTTTCTGATTGCCTTCCTACTGGTTAAAAATGAATTGCAGTTGATCCTTCAAATGTGGACAGTGGTTGAGGGCACCTGCAGCTCAGCTTGGTATCCTCTGACGAGTGTTGAATCCAAAGATGGGGATTATGCAGTTTAGACAAAACAAGTCACAACTGCTTTCAGTGAAACCGCTTTGATGCCGGCGGTCTCTATTTTTAAAAGAAACTTACCATTGTTAGGCTGACAATCCATCTTCTCTTCCCAATGCGTCTTCGCCTCCTTTCTTGCAAGTTAACTGCTGTGAGGAGGGGAGTTAATAATAATCGTGCCACCAGTTCAAGCTGTTCTCCTCACTTTTTCTTTTTTATTTCTGGAGTGCATTTTAAACAAACAAATGTAGACAACCCAGCTAGGAAGAGAAAAACCAAACAAAAAATAATAGCGGAGCAATGACTGTTTCTTTTTGTATTAGCTTAACACCCCTTTCACTACGTGGGGATAGGCTCCCTCCTCCAATATTTGCCTATAATAAGCCCCACATGGAGTGGGGCATGACCCCCCAAGTGAGTGCCAGTGGCTGAGGGTGGACTGGACTGAATCCCAGCCCAGCACCTCATCCTGCTGGCTGCCTTAAGGTGGACCTCAGGATCCAGGGGGAGGAACGACTGCCCCATCTGGCTCTCTAATAATAATGATGATGATGATGATGATGATGATGATGATGATGATGATGATGATGATGATAAAGTTGGAAGGGACCTTGGAGGTCATCGAGTCCAACCCCCTGCTCAGGCAGGAAACCCCACACCATTTCGGACAAATGGCTGTCCAGTCTCTTCTTAAAAACTTCCAGTGTTGGAGCACTCACCGCTTCTGGAGGCAGGTTGTTCCACTGGTTAATTGTTCTCACTGTCAGGAAGTTTCTCCTTAGTTCTAGGTTGCTTCTCTCCTTGACTAGTTTCCATCCATTGCTTCTTGTCCTGCCTTCAGGTGCTTTGGAAAATAGCTTGACTCCCTCTTCTTTGGGGCAGCCCCTGAGATATTGGAAGACTGCTATCATGTCCCCCCTCATCCTTCTCTTCGTTAAACTAGACATACCCAATTCCAGCAGCCGTTCCTTATATGTTTTAGCCTCCAGTCCCCTAATCATCTTTGTTGCTTTTCTCTGCACTCTTTCCAGAGTCTCAGCATCTTTTTTACATCGTGGTGTATCTATCTTTGTTCTTGGCTTTCAGAAAAGGGAGCTGTTTGCTACCTTCCCTTCTTTGCCACCCTTGTAATTTCAGAAAGTTTATAGGCTGATATCAAAATAAAAGAATTGGAAGGGACCTTGGAGGTCTTCTAGTCCAGGGCTTTTCAACCTTTTCACCCATTGTACCACTTTTAGGATATGGCAACATCCGAGGACCACCAGTCGCCTAGCAAGGTGTCAAAAACGTGATGACCAAAAAAAAAAAAAAAAAGGAAAAAAGTGATAAAGTGCAGGTAGTCCTCGACTTACAACAGTTCGCTTAGTGACTGTTGGAAGTTACAATGGCACTGAAAAAAGTGCCCCCCAAGCCATAGCTGAGCAAGACACCTACCTGCCCCCCAGTGGCGCTCTTTCTCCTGTCCGAGGTTTTCATTGTGAGCATTTCTGTTGAGGATTGGCAGTGGGGGTGGGGTGGGGGGGTGTTTGGTTTTTATTCCCCCCGTCCGCTGTGTGGTTGCAGCAGGTTTTGGTCACTTCACATGACCCTGGGACACTGTGATCATCATAAATATGAATCAGTTGCCAAGCATCTGAATGCAAATCACAAGAACCTGGAGATGCTGCAACATTCCAGCTGATCGGCACTTCTTCTGGGCTCAGCAGAAGCACCAGGATCAGCGCCGAGCTCCAGCTGGAGCCTGGCACTGATCCTGGCGCTTCCACTGAGCCCTGACAGCCCTGCAGCTCCAGCTATCTCTCGCTCAGGCTTGTGCAGTGCTGCCACCGGTTCAGCTCATTCCCCTCCCCCGCTACCACTTTTCTAGGATGGTCGCATACCACCTGCCAGGTGCCAATGTACCACAGGTGGTACCCGTACCACTGGTTGAAAAGCCTTGTTCTAGTCTAACCATCTACTTGAGCAGGAGACTCTATACCATTTCATAAGTGGCTGTCCAGTCTCTTCTTGAAAACCTCCAGTGATGGAGCACCCACAGCCTCTGAAGGCAAGACCTTCCACTGGTTAATTGTCCCCATGGTTAGGAAATTTCTCCTTAATTCTAGGTTGCTTCTCTCCTGGATTAGTTTCCATCTGTTGCTTATTGTCCTCCCCTTAAGTGCTTTGGAGCAGGGGTCCCCAACCACCGGTCTGTGGACCAGTACCGGGCCGCGGCATGCCAGCAACCGGTCCGCACAAGCAAGCAAAGCCCCGTCCACGAGATGCAGGCAGCACACAAAACCACACACCCTCTGGTCCACGGAAAAACCTCTCTCCGCAGAACCGGTCCCTGGTGCCCCAAAAGTTGGGGAACTCTGCTTTGGAGAACAGCTTGACCTCCTCTTCTCTGTGACAGCCCCTCAGATATTGGAACCCTGCTGTTACGTCACCCTTAATCCTTCTTTTCATTAAACTAGACATACCCAGTTCCTGCAACCGTTCTTCATATCATCTTGACGCAGCTTAGGACTGTGTTGGCTTTTTTGGCACCTGCAGACCACTGCTGGCTCATACTTAAGTGATTGTCCATGATGTTCACATCGCCTTGGTCAGGGGTAGGCAACCTTGGCTCTTTTATGACTCGTGGACTTCAACTCCCAGAATTCCTGAGCCAGCCATGCTGAGGGGAAAGGGAGAGATTTCCAAGCTGAACCATGCTGGCTCAGGAATTCTGGGAGTTGAAGTCCAGGAGTCATAAAAGAGCCAAGGTTGCCTACCCCTGGCCTTGGTCATCTTAATATTCAAGATTTTCCCAGATATATCTCTTTGGGTTGTCCTTCCTTTCAGCTGAGAAAGTAGGATCCTGCGTATTTCCCATTGTCAGCATTTTGAGTTGCTGTGTTGATGCCAGCCCTGCCATTCCTACATTAACTTATCTAGCAAACAGAAGTTAAGCAGATACCCGCAACCCTTAACCAGGGGGCTCTTTCACAAGACCCATTTTTCTATTTCCCGGGTGAGCTGAAAAGTCGCTGACCTACTTGACTGCTCGGTCGCTCCTCCTTTCTGCTGAATCTGTCGGAGTTAAGCCACTGATTTTTTCAGAAAGCCTTTTTTACCTCCCCCCTCCAGGGTTGCTCATCTCAATTAGCAGGTGGGTAGTATTGGGTGGAACATCTGCCTTTTTTCTTCTGCTGCTGCTGCTCAAAAACCGTCCTGGCCGTCCTTGGCACGTTCCCGTCTCGCTCTTCTTGTTAGTTCTTTGAAATGTTCAAAAATCCCATTATACGTGTTTTGTAAGCTGGAAGCTCCTCTTGGGAAAAACAGCGATGGGAACTCCAGAGAAGAGGAAATAGTAACCATTTGGGGGGGGGGAGGAAAAACAGATGTGGACTTGTTGCTGCTGACATGGAAGAAGGGGGGGGCCTGCGAGGGTCAGCCTGGCTGCCGGATCCACCCTGGGGGACCCTCTCAGCCGATGAAATCCCCACTCATGAAACGGGGGGAGGAGGGGTTTGAATTAATGGGGTACATTTTCTGCCCCGCTCACAGGGTTGCTTTGATTGGGGTTCCTGCCCTGGGCAGAAGTTGGATGCAGAGGCATCCAGGCCTCTTGTGGCTCAAGGAAGGGACCCCAAAGCAAAAAAAAAACACCACCCCACCATCCTATTTCCTTGGCTTGAAATCATTTAGAAACGAGTCACAGCTGCCCCCCCCCAATGCTCACTAAAAACCAAGCACAAACGTTGCAAGTGAAATCTCAGAAGGTGCTTGTAAAACTGTTGCTTAATTGCAAGGATGGTAATTAGGGGCCTGGGGGCTCCCTTTGGGAAGTTCCACCACCAGATGGGGTGGGGGGATTAGATCTGAAGGCACAGCAGGCCCATTTCTGGAGCAGGGCAGGC
>NW_015389001.1:126172-127233 GCF_001527695.2 Protobothrops mucrosquamatus
CTGCCCCCCCCCAATGCTCACTAAAAACCAAGCACAAACGTTGCAAGTGAAATCTCAGAAGGTGCTTGTAAAACTGTTGCTTAATTGCAAGGATGGTAATTAGGGGCCTGGGGGCTCCCTTTGGGAAGTTCCACCACCAGATGGGGTGGGGGGATTAGATCTGAAGGCACAGCAGGCCCATTTCTGGAGCAGGGCAGGCACCGCTTTTGAAGGCGCTCCAGCCCCGGGGCGGTTTTCAGGAGCTGCAGGGATGAAGGGGGGGGGAAGGGAGGGAGGGGGCCCAGCACCCTCTGGGACCACCCGTCTCTTTGAAGATGAAGGAGAAGCTGGGCCAGGAAAGGGGGTAGGTGTTTGCTCTGATCCAGAGGAGGATGTGGCTCCGTATCAAAACTTCACACTCCTGGCTGGCTGGGTCCTCACCGGCTGCCAAACCAAAGCCCAGAATTGGCCCAGAGCAGTGGTAGTCAACCTTGGCTCTTTTATGACTCGTGGACTTCAACTCCCAGAATTCCTGAGCCAGCCATGCTGAGGGGAAAGGGAGAGGTTTCCAAGCTGAGCCAAGCTGGCTCAGGAATTCTGGGAGTTGAAGTCCACGAGTCATAAAAGAGCCAAGGTTGCCTACCCCTGGCCCAGAGGCTGGCCCTGACCTACGGCCCATTCACACGTCTTGTACTTACCGGCTGAGCAAATGAGAAGCAGGGGAACAGACAACAGTGTGCCTAAAGGGCAATGTTAACAGACTAACAGAGTTGGAAGGGACCTTGGAGGTCTTCTAGTCCAGCCCCCCCTGCTCAGGCAGGAAGCCCTGTACCTCTTCAGACAAAGAGGGCTGTCCAGTCTCTTCTTAAAAACTTCCAGTGTTGGGGCACCCACAACTTTTGGGGGCATATGGGCATTTGACTGTTATTGCCAGCTTTCGGTTATCTAAGAAGGTTGCTGAAAAAAGCCTCACCGTTAAACATGAAATTAAAAATGTTTATTTCTTTGTTTTAATTTTATCCAGTGACTGTATTTAATTAAGTGCCCTTCTCATTGCTTTTCTTTTTCTGTACTTTTTCCCC